>NC_090733.1:74718489-74760989 GCF_036898095.1 Palaemon carinicauda | reverse complement strand
ATTGATTGAAGCTAACTGATTCCTTAGTTCTGACATAATCAATTCATCTTCATGAGTCAAGAACTCAATTTTCCAATCTTAAGACGATTGGAAATTCCTAAACCTAAACTTGCAATAGACCCAAAGATGTTTAATGCAGCAAAAATAAACGGATTTCGTCTTTCTTTATGTTCGTGTCCTACAGTCCACATCAAAAGGTCACGGGTCAAAGATTCTGTCTCGCAAGTCTTATTTTGCAAGTCATCAGATAGCATCTCTGCAACTTTTAATGTCGATCCAAGCGAACTCTCTGTAGTCAAATGAAAATGTCTTCTATGCAACTCATCTAATGAGACAGAAAACCTTGAAATGGCGCTTTTTAAGCTAGTGACATCATTCTCTGGAAGAAAAATTGCTTGCATATGCACTTCGACAACTACGTTGCTTGATGTAATAAAAACGTCTTCTTGTCTTTCAACTATAGTGCCATATTTAAAATCTGTACTATTAGTTTTAGAGCTCGTCCCACACGAGAAAAATGTCTGAGCGAACATCACTCCCAACAACAAAAAATTCATCTTGGAAACCTGTATTAAGAAAAAACTTTTAATCACACAAATAAAAATTTCTCCCCCACTTTCCCTTTTTTTTTTTTTTTTTTTTTTTTTTTTTTTTTTTTTTTTTTTTTTTTTATGTGAGCCAATGGTACTATTCTCTCATCCGTGGGTTGGGATACGTTTTGAACTCTAAACCTATTGGCCGTTAATGTTTCCAAAATGTTAAATGGGCCTTCAAACTTAGGTGTTAGTTTATAATTGAGTCCTTTACGTACATTTATCTGTATATATACATTATCACCCACGGTATATGTTTTAGTTGGCTTCGCTATTTTATCATGATTCCTTTTCATTATGGTTTGTGATTCTTCTAAATTCTTTCGAAGGATATCATATCGACTTTTGCTTGCATTTATACATTCTTTTAAAGGATTTGATAGATTAGTTGTAGGCGTTAATACATGGAAAGGCGTCCTAACTGGGGTACCATACAATGCTTCATGCGGTGACATTTTAATTGATATATGATATGAATGATTCAGAGTACTCAGTGCCGCAGGTATTGCAATATCCCAGTTGGGGTCTGATCCCCCTAGTGTTACTCTTAATATATTTAAAACCATCCTATTTGCTCTTTCCACTAGCCCATTCGACTCTGGGTGATATATCATGGTATTTATTTTCTTTATGCTAAGGAATTCACACAATGAGGTAAGAAAGTGATTTCTGGGCTCAACCTGTGCCGGCCAGTGAAATGCTCCTATAGCACCATTTCTAAGGAATATAACTGCTAAATATTACCAGAGAAAAAATGTAAAGGAATGCTAGGTTGAACTAGCTCGCTCACCTATTGGTGTCGGTATATACTGGGGCGAAATATACCAGAGGTCTCGTACCATTTAGACATCTCTTCCTCGAAATCCCTCAATAGTGAGGTGCGGTTCAACCTCCCCTGCCGCGCAGACCAGTACTACTAACTCTACCCACGCTTGCCCATCACTCCTTTTTAGCACCAGTTCCAATCGGTCGATTGTGTTTTTCTCGGTGTACTTTTGGATTATTTACCTTTCCTACGCATCGATGGCGGAATCTCAAGTTACTCCATCGAAGTTAAGTACTTTATCCATGAGTTTTAAGCGTGAATGGGCAGCATAGCCTTGTTTTTATTAATTGAGAAGTGTTTTATTTTGAACGGCGTCCCCGTTCTAACCGTTCATGGTTTCACGGCCCTGCCCTTTCTCGCTAGTTCATTCGTTATTTCTTTCATCATTGCTATTCGTTCGAACTTTTAGGAGATTTTTTCCTTTACACCGTTCGTATGCTTTCATCTTAGGGTATCATTATTATTTTACTAAGGTTTCAGTGTTAGCGTATCATAAAGGCGTTCTGTTATGTTGGCATGCCTGCCTTCGTGCATGTTAGTGGATAGCGTTCCCATAGAAATTGTTTTTTCACTTGATGTTATAAGTCTATCGGTTTTTATTACGCTCCACATAGTTTTACGTTTTGGTTCGAGTGGGACTCTTGTGTAGCTTTATTGTGTTACTGTTCGATATCTACCCGCTTCAGTAGCAAGGTTGGTACCCCTGTTTTCCATCTCCAAGATGGCGTCATGCTCCCTCCCTTGCCACTCGCTTGAGTCCCTCTCTCGCCATATTAACTTTGCATCCCTAGCCTTCTTTACGTGATTACGCTTTTATTCATTTATTACTGTCAAGTATTTGTGCAATTCATATTGTTTTTATTGTTACACTCCGTTATGATTTATATTTTTGGGTTTTTCATGTTATGTTGAGGGGATCTCCAGTTGGTAGCCCTTCCTACCACCACCTGTCCTTGTGATCCCCCTGTATACCCCCCACCACCCCTCCCAGAGTACGCCTCTCCTCTTCTCGATGGTTGTTGGTTATGACATACGGGCCAAGTATGCTTGTTCCTCAGTCTTCCCTCAACGTTCCGACATATTGAGGACCGAGAGTATCTCACGGGGTGCTACATAGTCTCATTTATCCCGGGCGGCTCTCGTCTCCCCCCTCCCGTCGTCTCGATTGGCCATCAGTCGGGGGAGGGGGAGGGCCGGGACTGCCGGGAACTATATCACATGTGATTAGTCGGTATACCTATGCCTTCTTGGTACGGCTTTTGCTTTTAGCTTATGGTTGTAAGAATGAGACCTTATCTATATTAGGAGTGTCCCCATCATATGGTACCTCCTGCCATTATCGTCCGTATAGGACTTATTATTATCTTACATCATAGTATTCTACACGAATCATTACCTTCGTCCCGGTACGTCCGGTAATGTTGTTGGGTGATCCCTTGGCTCCTCCAGCACTCTCCCACCGTACCCTCCCGTCATCAGACATCGGGGCCTCCGGGCTTACAATACTGCCGGATCTGATGACACTGACACAGTTTATGATTCCTTCTCTCCCTACGGGAACCCTATACTCTTATGGACGTTAATGTTTAAGATCATAACCGGAGTTTTTCTATTATATGTATTTTAAGGATGTAACTTAAGTTTACTCTAGCTTACTTAAAGTTTACTTTAGCAGCTCTGTTCCCGGTCCCCGGGACTATTATTTATTATTATTATCCATCCCTATTTTTACATCCTTTTCTCATCCCCGGCTCCGCTGGGTTCCTCCTGGAATAGTCTCAGGTCCTCTGCATGTCTAGTCTAAGGCTATACATTTTATTTTAATTGCAGGGCCCGGATCCTCCGGGACCCCTTCTAGAGATATTAAGTAGATGTTCATAGACTATTCCCTTTTACAGGTGGTCCGCTGCCAGATGACAGCCTGCGCGGCCGTCCTTCAACAGCCCTGCGGACATGCGGTCTGTAGATCTCACGCTGACTGTGGGATTCAGATGGACGATCTTATTGTTTGGCACCCCGACAACTGCCTTGTCTGTTACGACCTTATCACCACCCTCTCCAGATTCAGTGAGTCCTCCATAGGTCGTTGTTTATACTTGCATTCCTGCTTTGTATTATGAACCTTTGGTTTCATTTCTCAGCTTTGTCTCGGGTTTGCTAACCTTATCCCTGTTCTTTCAGAGTTCCCAAGCAGCTAAGACCTCAGCAAGAGCCACCTTGAAAGTTTGGGTAGGCGGTTTCGCCCGTAACGTTAAGGCCAAGAAGCCTTACGTCCTCTCCGAAGACTATTGCAACCTCATCTACCCTAACGCAAAATCCTCGGCAGCAGTGCCTAAAGAAGTGGCGGCCCCTATTATTGCTGATATTGCGGCAACCGTGGAACTTGATCTGGTTCAGGATACGGACATCAGTGACGACCCCGACCCCATTGAGGACAATGTTGCGGCTCTGAACTTGGACCTCTGATTCGGTAGGTTTTCCCGTCGAACAGTATCATAATTTATTTTTCTGAATATAATCTGAAATAGATTATTTCCTCCTCCAAAACTGGTCATTCACACAGACGCCTCTCTAACCGGCTGGGGAGGGTACTCCCAGTACAAGAAAGTCCAAGGACTATGGTCGATATCATTTCGCCAACTTCATATCAATGTCTCAGAGGCCATGGCAGTATTATTGACTCTAAAGAAACTTGCTCCAGCCAAGAAGCAACATACCAGATTGGTGCTAGACAGCGAAGTTATAGTCCACTACATAAACAGAGGAGGTTCCAAATCAGGTCACATAAACCATGTGATGATAGCAATATTCTCCATGGCAGCAATGAACCATTGGCATCTGTCAGCGGTTCATCTTGCGGGAATACGGAATGTAGTGGCAGACGTCCTTTCGAGGACAACTCCGCTGGAATCGGAGTGGTCACTGGACCTAAAATCATTCAAATGGATTTTAATTCGGGTCCCGGGTCTCCAAATAGACCTGTTTGCAACAGAGTCCAACCACAAACTAAAGTGCTATGTAGCCCCCAACCTGGACCCTCGGGCTTATGCCACGGACGCAATGTCATTGGACTGGAATGCTTGGGAGAGAATTTACCTATTCCCACCAATAAATATGTTAATGAAGGTACTAGACAAACTCGGAACTTTCAGAGGCCAAGTGGCTCTAGTAGCCCCCAACTGGCCCAAGAGCAACTGGTCCCTCTTAACGAGAGAATGCCTTGATGAAGTCATTGGGCTTCAGCACGCCATATCATTCCCGTGCTGAAGGCTTGTGACGGGCAAGAGGGCTCTCGAACTGGGGAATTTCTTTTCCTCAGTTTGACTCTAAATTTCTCTCATTCTTTTTCTATTACCTCTTATTGCTTATTCCTCCTTCATAATTATCAACTGTCTCCAACCTTGCTGTCAAAACTCTCTTACCCATTTCACTGTCCAGATTTTTTAGAGGGGACATTGTATCCATGATCGGTTTTTATTTCAAAATCAATTGTGGGAGCTGTGGTGGTCTTGCCAACTGCCCGAAAATGTTTGGACACCTAGGAGTGTCAGTATTCCCATACTGGCACGCGGAACTATCTCGTAGGAAATTTGGCCTTCGGATTCCAGGGGTTGGCGATTTTATAGAGATAGGACTCTCGGCATTCTGTCCGGTTTGCCTGCCACTATGATTAGAGTGGGGATGATTGTATTCTAGAAATGCTCTGTCCCATCAAGCGGGTTTGGCATACACATTTGAAGCACTCTAATCATAGTGGTACCATCCCTTTGTGGTAGGGTAGGGAGTGGACATTTGGTAAGCAGCTTTCACAGGTGTCATTGGTGGAGAAATTAATTCCAGGAAAGGCTAACGGTGTCTTCTTTGGAATTTCAGACAGTCTTAATTTTTTTCTCCCTTAAACTTTATTTTTTTCCATTGTTTTTTTTTTCATTGTTATTATGACCCCTTCCCTCCCCCTGAAAAAATAATTAATGAGTAAACTTAATATTCCCCGTACCCCTGGATCAAATGGCGAACCCCAGACACCGTTGACGACTTCTGCTTGTTTAAATAGGGAAAGCTCTGTTGACAACCTCGGCAATAAAAAGGATTCCTCCAACAATACTTCTCTGACCAGTGTTGTTAAAGACAATTTATCGGCACTGGTGGAAAATAATGCTTGTAATAACCGTAATACTTTACTCTCTGGTTCTGGCTCATTACCAGATCCAACAAAAAATCTGAAAATTCTCCACTTAAAAAACATACCAATTGGTTGTAGCTATGACATAATTCATGAAGCCTTCTGTAGATTTGGGGCAATCAAAGAAATTTTAATGGAGCTTAATGGTAGTAAAGGCTTTTGGGAAGCTTGGGTATCATTTTCAAGTTTTGAGATTGCTTTAGAAGCAAATAAAAATTTAGAGAGCATAAAAATTGACAATTGTTTGATTTCTGGGGCTCTATGTGATAAAGCACCAAGACACCTAGAGGTATATAAACCAGAAGAATGGATGGAAAAAGAAATAGAGCATAGACTTCCAGAAGTAAGAACCCCCAAGCCCCCAACATGGATAATTGCATCTGGGAAGATAGATAATTATAACTATTATAAGATTAGTAAATTTATACAAAAAAAAGTTGGTTTAATTAAAAGTAAGGATATTAGCAGATACGGTAAGCAATCTGTTTTGATTAATGCAAAATCAGATACTCATGCTCACATGCCTTGTGGCATGAAGATTGCAGAAATTGATCCTATCAAGGATATTAAACCACATATGAGCTTCAGCTATGGTAAAGGGGTAGTTTTTGATAAAGATCTATATGAATTCTCAGAACCAGAAATTCTGGACATGTGCCCTGCTAATGTTTGGAAAGTAAGTAAGATCCCTCAAACAAGCATGGTAGTTCTAACATTTGAAACCCCTGTTATACCAGATCATATAATTATTGAGAATGAAAGAGTACGTGTTCGAGAATATAAACCTAGGCCTTTACAATGCTTTAATTGTTTCAAGTACGGTCACCCTTCCCGGTACTGCAATAGTACGAAGATCTGTATTAACTGTTCTTTGTTAGAACATGGCCAATGCAACAGAGATACAACCTGTGCAAACTGTAAAGATCATCATAAATCAAATGATAAAAGATGTAGAGAATACAAGAAAGAAGAAGCTGCAATCTTGAAAGCAAATGCTGAACATATAAGTGTAGGTTATGCAAAGCATTTACTCAATCGGCAACTTAATTTTGCTCGCGCGGTTAAGATGCCAACAAAAGATTATAATCCACTACCCCTTACTACCACAGGGGGACCAGTGGCAGCACCTGGCCCGTCAGGTGCATCTCCCTTAGTGGTAGTAGCCCAGCCATCTGGGTCAAGTGCTCAGCCTATAAAAGCCAGAGCACAAACCTCCAAAGAGGTCAATATGGTTTCCAACACACCAAAAGTGTAGTCACCGATAGGAGCATCTCCCCTAGAGGTAGTAGCCCAGCCTTCTGGGTTAAGTGCTCGAACTGTTGAAGTTCTAGCACAATCCTCCAAGGAAGCCAATGTGGCTTCCACCACCTTAAATGTATTGTCTCAGGCAGAATCTCTACCTGATTTGATGGAGATTGGAAAACAAGATCTTCCAAAGAGGAAAAGGTCCCCATCATCCTCACCTTCATCTAAGTCAGGTAAGTGCCCTACTGCTCATGATCCTAAGGCTGACTCTTATAAAGATCCTAGAAAGAAAGAAAAGAAGAGTGGTGGCCTAGTAAAGCCTTCCATCTCCAGGCCTTACATGGCTTCATCTGAAAAGTCCCAATAGACAAATGAGACAAAGAAAAATAATAACAAAAGATAATGTCTATCATCCAGTGGAATTGCAGAGGTCTAAGTACTAGCATTGAGCAAATAAAAACTTTAACCAGGGACTCAGACACGAAGGTAATTTGCCTACAGGAAACCAAGATCAGTGACATACCATTTAATCCTGGACTCAATTATCATTTTTGTAGATCCCCTCCTTTGCAAGCTGCAAGAGCTCAAGGTGGTACAGGTTTTATTATTCACAAATCTGTAAAATTTGAAACAATCCCACTCAATACACCACTACAGGCATGTGCAGTTAGAACTCATATCGGGAAAAAAATTACTTTATGCTCGCTATATATTGAACCATCCTTAGAACTTTTCCTCTTAGATCATGCTGGTAATCCAAGAAGGCTTAGACTTTCTGACCTCCAAGACTTGATCAATCAGCTTCCTGCCCCTTTTATTTTAATGGGTGATTTTAATGCAAAGCATACTTTATGGGGTGGAAATGTGTGCGATAGATGGGGTAATCTTGTTGAAGAATTAATCGACAACAATGATGTAATACTAATGAATGATGGTTCCCCAACTAGGTATGATGTATTCCACAACTCTACATCAGCCATTGATTTGTCAATCTGTTCCTCATCCATTCGATTGGACTACCTTTGGTCAGTAAATGAACACCTACATGGCAGTGACCATTGGCCAATAATGTTAAATTATGTCCATAATCTTCCTTCTCAGTGCCCACCAAAATGGAAGATAGATGAGGCAGACTGGGCAGCTTATGAAAACTGTTCACACACTGATAAAGAATATGATGAATTTACATCTCCAGTGCATGCCTATCAACATCTTGAAAATATTATTGATGATAATGCTAGCAAGTTTATACCTAAAACATGCGTTTTACCTCATCGCTCTGTAGTTCCTTGGTGGAGTAAAGAATGTGCCAATGCAAGAAAAGTGACCCGAACTTGCATCAGAAGATACTTGAGGACAAACTATTTAGCAGATAGAATAGCATATCTCAGAGCCTGTGCCAAACAAAAAAGAATTTTTAAAAAAGCAAAGAGAGCATCTTGGAAGAAATATATATCTAATATTAATACCAAAACTCCTTCAAAGGAAATATGGGACAAGATTAGAAAACTTCAAGGTAAATTCGTCCCTAAGCCTCTACCAATATTAAGGGAAAATAATAGATATATATCTGACCCCAAAGATGTAGCAGAGGTTCTTGCTAAGCACTTTGCTCATGTATCAAGTGCTGACAACTATTCCCCAGCATTTCAACAAATTAGAGCATCAACATCTGTTGTTCCTCCTGCTTCTTCAAATACTAAAGCTTTTAACCTGCCTTTTAGTATGGAGGAGATGCAAAATGCTATCTCCAGCTCTTCTTTAACTGCCCCAGGTGAGGATGGCATCCGGTATGAAATGATATCACATCTTCCAGTGGATACCAAGGAATTTTTATTAGAAACCTTTAATGGTCTATGGGCTTCCCATACATCTCCTGATTCTTGGCATACTTCAATTGTAATTCCAGGCCACAAGTCTGGTAAAGACCCAGAACTGCCATCTAGTTATAGGCCCATATCCTTGACCAGTTGCATATGCAAACTATTTGAGAGAATGATCAACAACAGACTTGTGTGGTATCTGGAATCAAAAAATCTTTTATCTAACTGACAGTTTGGTTTTAGGAAGAACCGAAGTACTCTAGACCCTTTGCTGATGTTATCAGGGGAAATTTCAAATGCTTTTTCTAACCAAAACCAGGTGGTGGGTGTCCTTTTTGACCTCGAAAAGGCATATGACACCACCTGGAGGGGTGGTATTTTAAAGCAATTGGCCTCGTGGGGTATAGGAGGACATATGTTCTCTTTTATTGAAGAATTTTTATCAAACCGCTCAATTAAAGTGAGAGTAGGGTCAGAACTATCTTCATCCTACATGCAAGAAGAAGGTGTCCCCCAAGGCAGCGTATTGAGTGTGACCTTGTTTGCTGTTGCTATTAATAGTCTCATTAGTCACATACCTCCTGGCATACAAGGATCACTATTTGTCGATGACTTTGCAATTTATTGTAGTGGGTCATCTGCACTACAAGCATGCCAAAATCTTCAAATTGCAATAAATGCTGCTTCCGCATGGGCAAATTCTCGTGGATTCATGTTTTCTCCTCAGAAGACCAAAGCCATTCGCTTTACTTGTACTCGTAAAAGGGAAGAGATCCCCACCCTTTTCTTAAATGATTGTATTTTGCCATATGAGGATAGTGTGAAGTTTCTTGGAGTCATTTTCGACAAGAAAATGACATTTGGTCCTCATATAAATGACCTATCTATCAGGGTTAAGAAGTCGCTGAACATTCTGAAAGTGATATCGCATTTTGATTGAGGTGCTGATAGAACAACTTTGCTTAGAATTTATACATCTTTGTGTCTGAGCAAGTTAGACTATGCATGCCAAATATATGGGTCAGCTACAAAGACTTTACTTGGAAAACTTGATATTGTTCACAATGCTGGGCTTCGCATCTGCACAGGTGCTTACAGAACATCTCCCATTGAAAGTCTCTATGTTGATTTCTGGCATACCTCCCCTTTCCATTCGCAGAGAGGAGTTGAGTTTGAGGTTTTTAGCTAGGTCCCTTGCTGTGAGAAACAATCCTAACTGTAAATATGTTAGGGCGCCTTTAGATCGGGCTCCTAACAGATCTAGAGTGCCTAAGCCTTTGGAAGTACAGCTGAAAAATGATGCTAGAGAAGTAGGCTTGTTAACAGCACAGATAGCAGAGGTAGGATATCCCAAGTGTCCTCCTTGGTGTAATCCACCTGTTAAAGTATGTTTTACGGCAGGAGGGAAAAATACCTTACCTAGTAGGGTAATGAAAAGTGAGTTTTTAAATCATGCTGCTCAACATCATGGGAAACATGTTTTTACAGATGGCTCCAAATCGGCTGCAGGAGTTGGAAGTGCAGCTGTGGTGGGGGATATTGTTATTAGAAGGAAACTCCCATCCTCTTGTTCAATTTTTACTGCTGAGCTGTACGCAATAATTCTCGCAGTCCAACATATTTTTAAAAATGGCAACCAAAATAGTTTTTATACAATTTTTACGGATTCCAATAGTGTTTTACTCTCATTAAAACAAATTATGCCAGGCCATCATCTAGTACAAGAGGTGCAGGACTGGTTAGTACTTCTGCAGTCTAGGAAGAGTATCAGTGTTCACTTCTGTTGGGTCCCTGCCCATGTTGGGGTGGATGGGAATGAACAAGTAGATAAGGCAGCAAAGGAAGCTTCAGGGCTAAGTAATCCATCCCCCTTGAGTATTCCTTACAAAGATCTTAAAAGTGAGATTCATCTTTACTGTAAAAATAAGTGGCAAGCTCTATGGTCTGAACTGACCACCAATACAAAATTGAAACAAATCCACCCATTGGTGGATAAATGGTCATCTTGTAATTCTACAAGTAGAAGGGATACCATTATTTTAACTAGGCTGCGTATTGGCCATACACATGCAACGCACAATTATTTAATGAAGAGTGGGGAAGGGAGACAGGCCCCTCTTTGTAATACCTGTCAAGTGACAATGGATGTTAAACATATTTTAGTCGATTGTCCTGTTTTTAATCTTCAGAGGAGGACACATTTACTCCAGGACAAACCTTTAAGAGATATACTGGGGGAAAACTGTAATACCCTGAACTTGAGAAAATTTATACAAAGTATTGGGTTATATTACGAGCTATAATTGATTTTATTAATTTTTTTATTTATTTTACCCTTTTAATCCCTATTTATTTCACATCTAGATTTTATTGTATGAAAGTGTTACGATTTGTATTAAAGGTTAAAATGATACTAAATGGTGTGAGTGTACAGATATGATTGAATGATTTTCGTTATATAGCGCTGAATGGCCTTTGATGCCCCAGTGCTTGGCTTAATGTCTAAAGCCTATATTCAATTTAATTCAAGAGCAACTGGTTTCCCACCGGTGGAACTGGGTCTCCATCCTCAACGGATTTCCAACCCAATACTAACGCAAATAGTACAAACTCGCAGTGTGTTAGCTTCCTCAAAAATTCAGAGTGCCCTAACTTTATGGACTTTATGAAATTTGCAGCTCAAAGAGATGCAGATATTGATCCTCAGAATACATTATTTTTAGAATCAGATAAGAGAGAATCCACCCTTCGACAGTATGATTCAGCTGTAAAGAAACTTGAAAAGTTTTTAAGGGACTCAAAGGCCGAGATGATGACTATGAATCTGACAGTAACCTTTTTTAGAACTATTTGAATCGGGCCTAGCAGCTAATACTATTATAACAATTAAATCAGCCTTGAAGAAGATTTTTCAAATTGGATTTGATATTAACCTTAGAGATTCATACTTCTCGTCCATCCAGAGAGCCTGTGCCAGATTGAAACTATCAACTTGCCCTAGCTCAGTTTCCTGGTTTCTGAATGATGTACTTGAATTGGCTTCTGATACTCTTAACGAGTCTTGTCATTATATCCCATTATTAAGGAAAACCTTGTTCTTAATGAGCCTTGCTTCTGGCGCCAGAATATCAGAACTTTCAGCCTTGTCTAGAGATCCAGGTCATATTGATTTTCTCTCGTCAGGAGAAATACTAATTTCTCCCGACAAAAGATTCTTAGCCAAAAATGAGGACCCTCAGAACAGATGGTCCCCCTGGAAGATTGTTTTGCTTCCTCAGGACCCATCTCTATGTCCAGTAAACACACTGAAAGCATATTTAAATAGGACTTCCAATAAGTCCTCAGGGCCCTTATTTATTAGAGAGAATGGAGGAACCATTACCCTGAAAGGGATCAGACAACAGATTCTATATTTCATTAAACAAGCTAACCCAGAATCATTCCCTCATGTTCACGATATACGAGCAGTAGCTACATCTATTAATTACTTTCACCATATGAACTTTGATGAGCTCAAAAAATATACAGGCTGGAAGTCCCCAGCAGTTTTTAAACGCCACTATTTAAAACCTTTGGAAGCCCTTAAATTTGCAACAGTGGCAGCAGGGAATGTGGTCCCTCCTGAAAATCTTGATTCAGAATCATAAGGTCTTGTTCTATCCTTTCTTTCCCTCTACCTGCCTTACTTATTGTCCCTACTGTAGTTTTGTTTTGTTTTTGCATCTGGGTTACACCCTTGTATTATCAATTGTAAATAGTTATATAATCTTAAGGCACTTATTTGGGCATCGTATTGCTCTCCCCTCCTTTAATTCCATAGATTGGAATGGTTTGTTGTAATTACCTGGTTTAATTTACTACCCTTTATGATAAGGAATTGTTAAACTACTTATTTTGGAATTCTTTAATTTTTACATATATATATATTTTTACAATTTGCATTAAATTATGTTTTTTTTGACTTTAGACTTTAATTTAATTTCCTTCTCAGGTGTTGGTTGCCAAGATTTGGGACCATTTCTCTTGTATTATTTCACGGAGGAGCACAGGTTGAGCCCAGAAAAGGGATTTTGACGAAGGAAAAATCTATTTCTGGGCGAGGGACCTGTGCCGCCCAGTGAACCCACCCTCTGTTTTCCCTCCCAGAATTGGCCCAAACTTGGGTGCTATGAGGAGTGAAGATGTTGGCGTGGATGGAGGTAGTGGTAGTAGCAGTCAGTAGTGGATGTAGATCGGCACCTCGTAGTAACGGGGATATTTGAAGAGGAGATATCTAAATGGCACGAGACCTCTGATAGTGGTTTACACGCCCCAGTTCTATACCGACACCTAATATAGGTGAGCGAGCTGGGTTCATCCCTGGCATTCCTATGCAACTTTTTTCTCTGGTAATATATAGGAGTTATATACCTTAGAAATGATGCTAAAGGAGCATTTCACTGGGCGGCACAGGTCCCTCGCCCAGAAATAGATTTTTCCTTCGTCAAAATCCCTTATTTACAGTTTCTAACAAACCTAGTTAAAGCTTTAGCACTTTTGAGATTATAATAAAACTACTATGCTCATTATTATATTCTATAACGAACATAATACAGTAACTGCTTTGGAGCCTTATTTGTAGCATATGGTATAATACCTGTTTTGCACCTTATTTATAGCTTGCGAAAAGTTATCTCTATAATGAGCCTAATTAGAGCTTTAGCACTTTTGAAATTATTTATAAAGAAAGAAAACTACTTTGTTCATGATTATAGTCTGTAAGGAGCATAATAGCTGACTTGGCACCTTATTCGTAGTGACAAACAAAATACTAAATTACTTTTATAGTTTTTAACAAACATAACTAAAGCTTCAGCACTTTTGAGATTAATTTAAAAGAAACAACTGCTACTATTTTGTTCCTTATTAAAAAACTCATGATAGAAATTATCAATATCACATTCTAGATACAGGACTTTCACAGATCACTAACAAGACCCTCCACACTTATAAAGAGCTCTGCATATGAGAAAGGCTTTTACTCACTTGCAATTGCTCCAGCATTTTTAACGGCAACCACACCTCAAAAACTCTGGGCACACCCTACTTGCTTCAGGACGTGTGCTCCATGCCATATAACTTCCCAGGTCCCATTGTTAGCACATGTCCATCCCCATCCTTCAGGCTGTGGAAGATTCATCTCTGCGCAAAGTGACTAACTCCAGCAAAGACCAGCCTGGTAAACAGCTCTACACACATGCTGTACTAGGGTGCCCTTTGTTGGAGGGAAATTGCTTACATCTCTGCCTTTGCGTACAAATAAATAAGTCTGGCATCATCAACATGATTTTTGTTGCTTGTTTTATCATAAATCAGAACAGTGAACCTCTCGAGTGTATCCATGGCATCTTCCACCAGAGAAGTTAATGGCTGCTCCATTAATGCATGAAATGTCTCTGACTTCTGGGTAGAGATTTCAGATTTTCCAAGCTGCTCTCTTCTGCATCCTGTTATAGAAAGAAACAATGGCAGGGCTAGACTCTTCTCAGGGCCTAGTGCAGAATAAATTTTATGCACTGGTATATATCGAGAATGTCTGGTTATGCCAAATGCTACCTACTACTTGGAAAGGGATCCAATCAACCGAGCAAAGGCATACGCTGCAAGAACTACGTAACTTTCTACAGTTCAAATGCAAATATTGCAGTACTGCCTTGCTGCATCAGCAATGTGAAGCATTATACGACTATCACTCTTCATGCATGCAGGGATTAATTCCCGAGACTGATTTTGGCTGGTGACATACCACTCTGTCATGGAGAGTACTGAGGTTTTGCTTGTTTGTGGCAATGGTAATGGCTCCAATACTGAGGAAAGCAAATAGCTGTTTTATTCTCTGCCACTCTAAAGAATCCTCCCCAGTTTTTGGTATTTGACTTTGTAGTGTCACCTTTCGGCATACCACTTTCCCTCTGTTCTCTCGGCATTGTTGCTGAAGAGAGTTTACTTGGCACTTGTCCCACGCAATGTCAACACGCTGAGCATTAATGACCTGAGCTTTAACGTATGGAATGAACACTTGTTAGGAGTACTCATGAAATGTTTATGGAGACCCCGGCCTTAACAAGTGCACAACAGCTGGACCATCTAATGCAACAACTTCAGCAGTGTGGTTGTTCTCCTACCAATCTTTCACCAATTCCTCAAGGCAGTGGATTATATCCAATTTTGTTCCAGATCTGATCTTGCCTGCATCAGTTAATGAAGGAGGACAATTCTGGTTTTCATACCTAAAAAACTTCTGAATTCCCATCGCGCACTTGGCAGGCTATATACAATCATGCACGAGATAGTTAGCCTCATCATCAGCATCACTTTCACATGCTTTACCTAAAACCATGCCAGTATCATCATTACTGACTGATGAAGAGAATGTAACCTCCTTCCTTAAATGCTTTGAGATCTGGAAACTTTGCTAGTATGTGATACTTCAATTTAGTCGAATGTACGTATGGACGTGACACATCCAGTTGTATAAGTCTATCACTATACAGTTTCCTGAGATCACTTAGCCTGAATACTGGTGATATATTTTGATCATGACTTTCAGCAATACTGTCATCAATGGAGCACTTGCAAAGATGTTTTTCTTTGTGCAGCATTATACAAAGCAACCACACATTTTTTTGTGATAATTTGCCTCACTGGCAACAAGATCACTAGATGATACTTTTACTAATAAACATTAGTCTAGACGATTTATTTGCAAATTGTTTGATTCTGTGGCTGGCTCGATCCATCATTGCTTCATGCAAAGGCTCGGCTGAACTACCGGACTTTTCACAAAACAGACAGACCAATGTGTTGGTCTTCTGACGAGGATGTTGATGACCCGTGTTTCGTGGCTCCTCACTCGAGTCATCATCAGGATGTTTTCTTTTTATTGCTTGTAGTCTAATCTATATAACTATAAAGGAGATGGCATATTGTGTGGTACTTTGCACTGGGGTTCCTCAGTGTTTCTTTGATGCCATTGCTATCATTTAATCTAGAAATTTCAAGGCTCTTGGGCAAGCATGCATTGTCACTGAATAAAGTCAGATCTTGTGCAAGGTTTACATAGCCAGATTTGCTTTGAACTGGCAGGACACCATTACTTTTCAGAGGTTTCTTTGTAACATAAGACACGCTTAGACCCGTCTGTCAGCACAACACGTGAAGAGGATTGAGTCTTTTTTGACTAGCTCAATTTTTAATGACATTTTATTAAAGAAAGAAATACAGCATAAAGTACTGTAAGTGGTTGGCCAGGGCACCAGCCACCCGTTGAGATACTACCGCTAGAGAGTTATGGTATCTTTTGACTGGCCAGACAGTAGTACATTGGATCCTTCTCTGGTTACGGTTCATTTTCCCTTTGCCTACACACACACACACACACACACACACACACACACACACACACACACACACCGAATAGTCTGGCCTATTCTTTACATATTCTCCTCTGTCTTCATACACCTGACAACACTGAGATTACCAAACAATTTCTTCTTACTGCACTGTGATTGTTCAGTGGCCACTTTCCTCTTTGTAAGGGTAGATGACTCTTTAGCTATGGTAAGCAGCTCTCCTAGGAGAAGGACACTCTGAAATCAAACCATTGTTCTCTAATCTTGAGTAGTGCCATAGCCTCTGTATCATGGGCTTCCACTGTCTTGGGTTTAGAGTTTTCTTGCTTGAGGGTACAATCGGGCACACTATTCCATCTTATTTCTCTTCCTCTTGTTTTGTTGAAGTTTTTATAATTTATATAGAAGATATTTATTTTAATCTTGTTCTTCTTCTTAAAATATTTTCTTTTTCTTTGTTTCCTTTCCTCACTGAGCTATTTTCCCTGTTGGAGCCCTTGGGCTTATAGCATCCTGCTTTTCCAACTAGGGTTGTAGCTTAGCAAGTAATAATAATAATAATAAAAATAAATAAATAAAATGTACAGTTAAAATTCACAGTCGGATGACACACATTTGAATTTTGATCGGGCTAAAGTACTGATCGTGTTCATGAAACCAATCAAATATTGATAACTAGAGTATTCAAAGTGTGTTATTCTGACTTTCTAACCTAGAAAACCTACTATTACACCAAAATCATGACTAGGTCTATTACATCAAGAGATATGGAGGATGTACAGTAGATGCAAAATGTCACAATCTGATGCCATTTTGAAAAATGGCCGCCACATATGACAACGGGCAAATACAGCTTGACACTATAGCCAAATTTGCTTGTATTGAAGTATTGTATCTGCATGCCAAGTTTCATGCATTTGCCACGGAGTGCACGATTTTGGCAAATTATGGTCTGTATCCGCTCTACTATAATTTTTGAGATACAGTAATAAGCTGGTGATTTTTGTAATTTGTTTTCTAGAGGTCAACCTTAGAAAATGGTTTGGTAGTATATAATCTATACTTTTATGACACACATTTATGTCTTTTGGGACATTGAAAAAATTTTAAGACAGTTTTATTCAAGTAATTTTTCAAGCACTAAACTAATGATATATTATCTTCAAATTGTCCAGCAGTTCATTAAAAAGTTTTGAAGCTGGCCAATAAGTGGAATTCTGATTAAAAAGTTAAAGGGTAATATTTTAGCTCCTTTAAGAAATAATTTATCAGATCTGAAATATTGATAGCATTATGGTGAAGTTATTTAGATGTTTGCAGTTATTTGTTCAAATTTGTATTTGTAAACATAAACTTTTCAAAATTACATCTGCAGGAAACAAGGTGTAAAAGCAATTATTAGTCTGAGTGAAGAGAGACAACCACCTCCTTCAGCTAAGCCAGATATGGACTGCCATGTTATTGCGGTTGAAGAATTTGAGCCCCCAACCATGGAACAAATCACAAGATTTATTGATATATGTGAAAAGATGACAGCTGAAAATAAGGTATGTGTTAGTAATTTTGTGCTGAATTTTCTTTGTAATCTCGATGAGAATTTTGAATAAATTTTCAAGTCCCTTAATCCTATTTGTGTATATGAATGATTTCAGTGTATATTGTCTGAATTTCCTTGAAGAAATAGCTCCAAGACTTGAAGATAAAAAGGACTAAAACAACCTCAGGCTTGAACAGGGAATCCAGTATGACATGGTATACCAAAGAAATGTTATTTGAACAAGGAATCCAATACAACATGATATACCAAAGTAATATGGGGTCAGGCTCCAATGTTTGCCAGTTGACAATACGTCACCCACTTAGGACCATTACTAGCATTGAAAACAATGCTTGCCTTTTGTTCTTGCCAGACAAACTTCTCCTTGTTTGTTGTCAAAGAAAAATGACCTATTATTTGTACTCTTAAATTGACAAGAATTTACGTAGATTAATATGATAGGTAAAGTACAGGTAATTAGATTTCAAATTGATTATTTATCCAGTTCTAGTGTTTATACAGATGCCTCTATTCAGTCGCTTTTATGTTTTAGTAAATCACGTATTATAGCCACTCACTCATTTAACAGGGAGTTTATTTTGTTTCGCTATTATTATTTTGTCTTTGGTTGCAACAAGTATTGTACTATTGCATCCTTTCTTAGGTTATTTAATCTTTTTCTCATAATTCTTTGTTAGAGTAGTTGATATGGGATTTGTTATTGACAGGTGGTGATTATGGGCAAATAGCTCCACCCACTCTTTTTGTCAAAGACTAAACTTTTTGTCCTCACTAGCAGTGAGCACAGTCTTACTGTTGCGTCCATTTTAAGTTTACCTAATATATTTCTATTCTTAGTTTGAATAGTTGATAATGGAACGAAGCAGCAATGCGAGTGTAGATTGTAGATTGCATCGGTCTATGCCTTAACTGCCAATAGATTCACTTTCTTTGTGAGAACGAGCATGATTGTTTGCAATTATTCTCTTTTACCCAGTAGGATCAAGGCTTCCCTTTAAAGGGGGAAGTATTCTTTGATGAACGGGAAGGCTAAGTCTTCTCCGGTGACATTCTTTTCAACACTTATGACATTGAGAAATAGCTTAGCACTATCTGCTCCTCGCATAAACCGTTCGCTGAAGCTTTTTGATATATGCTCCTAGCTTGGCCTTGGGAGTACCCTTCAAGAGCAGGGAGAACTTGGATTTATATCAAGAGTTTTGAAGCTTCTCATGAGTCTAGACAAGTCCTACAAAAACAATGGTCTTTAAACAATGGTCTTTGCTTTTCAGTCTGAAACCTGCCTTTTACTGCAGCGACTGAGAGGAGCTTCTTGACATGGGTAGCGAAGGAAATTGTCAATCCATTGCAGGGAGGCTCTGACTGGAGAAGCATCCTTCCCTTATACGCCACCAATCGCCGAAAAATGAGTAGTATTCTAGTACCTTGATGAGGAGCATCAGCAGATCCCATTACCATTTGGTTTCTGGCAACTAGGGAACCACTAGGATCATCCTGAAGACCTAAGTCATCTGAACCATGCTGAGTATTCAGCAAACCAGGGTTGTGGTGGCCTGTGTGGTAATGTTCCTGACTGGTGATTGCCAGACTGGGGTTAGAGTCCTTGCTTGGCCCTCTCTGGTCCCAGCTCGGATGGAGAAGGGGCTTGGGCACTGATCATATGTATAAATGGTCAGTCTCTAGGGCTTTGTTCTGCTTGCTAGGGTAATGTCACTGTCCCTTGCCTCTGCCATTCACGAGCAGGCTTTAAACCTAAACCTTTGAAGGCTTGTGTCCAAATTGTCCCAAGGGTATTTGGAGCTATTCTTGGTCTCTGCTGACTGGCCTGTAACTGTAGAGCAGTTTACTGGAAGTTTCTTGTTCAAGCAAGAGGTGAACGGATTGATTGAGGATGATATCTCGAGCAAAAAACCTTTTCACCCTGTAAAGATGTAGGGACCAATCTGACCCTATACCATGCCTCTGGCAATTGACTGTGTTTGCTAGATTATTTTTCTTGCCTGGAATGAGCATTGCTGATGGCTCAACTGCATTGTCAGCTGCCCAGGTGTGCTGCTGCTTTGGCTACTTGCAATGAGATTGTGAAACCTGCACACTTGTTTGTTGATGTAAGCCATGGCAATAGTTTGGTCATACACTCAACACTACTGTACTGTGTGGACTATCACACTCCAGTGAAAAGCTTGCAATGCGAGTAGTGCTGGTTGTATTTCCAGCAGGTTAATATGTAGGATCTTTTCTTCTGTGGGTTGTGGTGACTAATGTGGTAACGTCCCTGACTGGTGAACGCCAGACTGGAAATAGTTCCATTCAAACTTGTTAGTTCCTTTGGTCGCTGCAACCAAAGGGGTTTAGAGGAGCTTATAGGTATCTGCAGTGTCATCAGCAGCCATTGCCTGGCCCTCCTTGGTCCTAGCTTGGGTGGAGAGGGGGCTTGGGTTCTGATCATATGTATATATGGTCAGTCTCTAGGGCATTGTCCTGCTCGATAGGGCAATGTCACTGTCCCTTGCCTCTGCCATTCATGAGCAGTCTTTAAGCCTTTAAACCATGTCTCCGAGGCAGTGTGGTTCCTCGGCTGTGCGCCCAACCCCTTTATTGAAGCATCTGTGAACAGCATCTCTGGAGGTGGGGAGTTGAGTACATCACCCTCTTTGGTGTACAGTGGCTGTCAAATCGTGTTGCGTGAAATGGAAGAAGAAAATGACCACCACGAAATAAAAATATTCAGGAAAAATCAATTATTAAAACAGTCATCATAAAATTTGAAAAGAATACTAACCAAATCCTGCCCTAGTACTTAATATTCAGGAAAAATCAATTATTGAAACAATCATCATAAAATTTGAAATGAATACTAACCAAATCCTGCCCTAGTACTTGATAGGCATACCACGACATTTCCGGACTTCCTGAAGTCTCTTCGGCACTGAATCTGCTAACCGCTGGAGGAGGGACTCGTCTAGATTGTCCCAAGCGTTTTGTAAAGCTGTCGTTAACTTTTCAATGGAAGATGTCCACCTCCTGTAATTGTCTTTTTGTGATTGCCCATAGATTTTAATTAGGGGATATGTCAGGGGAGTTCCCTGGCCAGTCAGTGATATATTCTATTCCACAATCTCTAAGCCACAAAGTGTTCTATTTGGCGGTATGAGCTGGAGCCCCATCTTGTTGGAAAATCGAAGTTCCTCTGCTCTCAAAACTGTCTTCCAAATGTTTGTTTAAGATCATGTAATATGATTCTTTATTAACAGTTTCATTTCTAGGTAAAAAAAAAAACAAGTGATCCTTTACCCACATAGCGGAAGGAACCCCATACCATAACATACGAGGGAAACTATACGCTCGTGGCAAGGTACTTTGGGTCGAGAGGATCAGACTTGCGCTTTCGCCAAACACGCTTCCCCTTTGTATCATCTACAAAGAAAGAAGCTTCGTTAGACCACAAAACTTGCTGCCACTTATTTATATCCCAGGTCTTGTACGAATTGGCGAAAGCAACACGAGCCTTCTTTTACTTGGCTGTTATCAGCGGCTTGCGAAGCGCCTTAATTTTTGAGTAATGAAGGTCCTTCTGCAAGCGCCTTTGTACGGTCCTAACAGAGGCTACAGCAACAACATCAGGATTTTCAGCCTTAAGCTGGCTTGCTGTAAGTGTTGGATTGGCCTCAATGATCCTAGCCAGAACTCTTAACCCCCTCTTACTTGTAATAAGGGGCCTCCCAGAGCCTGACCTAGCCAGGGGGACCTCCTTCCCTCCCGATTTACAAAAAGCTGTATGTTCTGAACAGTTCGTTGTTTGACACTAGCTTTTTGGCTAATTACACCAGTTTTGTGGCCTTCCTCGTAATGTTGGATCATTCTCGCTCAATTTTCAATAGGTTTAGACATTTTTTGGAAAAACACTCGCTAAACCACACAAAATGTTGTCGCAAACAAAGGGACAAAGTATGACAAAAACATCTACAACCTGCTGTCACAACGTTCAGTGGGCTACTGAAAAGACTTAAACACCTGTGATCGGTCACTCTCTCTCACTCTGAGTTACCATTAGTCAATTTCTCCCCAGACGATTTTTCATTTATTTTAATGACTGATTTTCAGTGGCATTGGCTTAAGATTCGTAAGCTGCGACTCGTATGCCAAAAAGAAGTTCTTTGTTGCTTAGATATTGAGGAATTGAATACATCCATGATTAGCTAGGAAATTGCCCATCCATTTCCCCCCATTAAGAAATCATAGAAAGAAAGTTACGGAACGTGGACACGTCTTGCAGCGCAAAATTTGAAACGCGCCTGGGGCGGTCTGGAGAAGTTCTCCCTCGAGCGGTTTTCAGATTAAGTGGCCAGGAGACTCGAGAAAGTCTGCAAACACTGTCGCATGCCTACCAAGTAATAGGGAAGGATTTCGTTAGTATTTATTTCACATTTTATGATGGTTACTTTAATTTATTTTTCCTGAATATTTTTATTTTGTGATAGTCGTTTTCTTCTTCTGTTTTCCATTTCGTGCAAAACTATTTGATGGCCACTGTAGATACAACAGTTCCTCCTTTACTTAAACCAGATGGCTTGGTCACTCACTGTCCAAAGGAAAAGGCCACCCTTTTGGCTGATGTTTTTGATAGTAAATAGAGTAATGAAAAACTTGAACTTCCTCATCCCTGTTTTCCTGAGGCTAAACTAATTAGTTTAGCTTTTCGATCTTGTGAAATTGAAGCTCTGTTGATGGATCTCGATGCGTATGGAGGTGTAGACCCAAATGGTGTTTTTCCTTTGTTTTTTATTAAGACTACAGATTTCTTAGCTCCAAAGTTATCGGTTATTTTGCGCAAGTTAACAAGGAGAGGAGCTTTTAGCACTTGTTGGAGAATTGGTAATGTTACTCCTCTATGTAAATGTGTTTGTGGTAGCTCAAGTCCAACTGATTACCGCCCAATTTCCATAACTCCTATTTTATATAAAGTTTTTGAACGTCTTCTGGCAAAGAGTCTTAATAGGTTTGCTGAAAGTATTCGTCTATTCCCTAGTTTGCATTTTGGTTTTCGTAAAGGCCTTGGAGCATGTGATGTCCTTCTTAAATCTCCAATGATGTACAGAAATCCTGTGATTGTAGTCAGGAAATTTGTATGATTGGCCTTGATTTTAGTGCTGCCTTTGACTGTGTTAATCATGAGGCCCTTTTTTTCAAACTCAAACAGTTGGGAGTCGGTAGGTCGTTTCTTAGTATTATTATGGATTTTTTAAGTAATAGATCTCAAAGAGTTGCTGTTGATGGGCACCATAATGAGTATAGGAATGTGATATCATGGATTGTGATGACATGTGGTTTGGCCTAGAAAACAAGCTTGTTGCATATGCAGATGATGCTACTCTTTTTGCATCAATTCCATCCCCTGAATGTATATTTGGGGTTGCTGAATCCCTTAATAGAGATCTAGGTAAAATTAGTGCATGGTGCAAATTATGGGCCATGAAGTTGAATCCTAACAAAACTCAAAGTATGATTGTATGTAGGTCAAGGACAGTGGCTCCTCTACATCCGGACCTCAGTATTGATAATGTTTCTTTAACTTTGTATGACTTAAAATTTTAGGTGTGATTCTCGACAGCAAATTTACTTTTGAGAAACACATTAGGTCTGTCGTCTTCAATTGCACAAAAAAATCGCCTTACTGGAAAAGTCTTTCAAGATTTTCGGTGGTCAATCTATTCTGAAGAAGTGTTTTAATTCTTTCATTCTACCTTGTTTTGAATAGTCTCCTCCTGTCTGGTCTTCCATATTTACTGCCGAACTGTATGGCATACTAACTGCTATTGAGGAAATAGCATTGGAAAAGGAGGGTAATTTTACCATTTTTAGTGATGCAATGAGTGTCCTTCTCACTTTAGAAGTTTTTAATTCTAGTAACCCTCTAGTTTTAAAGATTTTAGAACGGCTTTTTATTATTGGACCAAGAGGTATAATGGTTTGATTTTGTTGGTTTCCAGCACATGTAGGTGTGTCTGGGAATGAGAAGGCAGATTCACTAGCGAAGAGTGCTGCATCCGAGTTGCTGCCAAGAAGGTATCTCATTCCCTGTAATGATTTCCTAACCTAACATCAAGAAATTGTTTTGCAATAAATGGCAACAGCACTGGGATAGTCTAGATGGCAATAAAAGGAGAGAAGTAAAAAATGTCATATCTCCTTGGAAGTATAACATGATGCCCCAAAAATGGGCGACTTCTCTTTGTCGTCTCCGTATTGGTCACACGTGGTTGACACACTAGTTTCTGCTGAAGGGCCAACACAAATCGTATTGCGAGGACTGTTTAGTACCTTTAACTGTGCAGCATTTGTTGTCCGAATACCCCAAGTATAACAACCTAAGAAATAGACATCTGTTTGAGGCTCGAGGTGAGGATGGCAGGTTCATCCTTGCTAAGATTCTTGGAAATGTGTCCCACTATGCGAGTGGCCTTTTTAGATTTATTTCAGAAGCAGGTCTTCTGAAAACTATTTAACTTCTATAATGTCATTCAACTTTTATAGTTTTAATTGAATATTCTTATTCTG
Organism: Palaemon carinicauda; assembly: GCF_036898095.1. Lineage (NCBI taxonomy): Eukaryota > Metazoa > Arthropoda > Malacostraca > Decapoda > Palaemonidae > Palaemon > Palaemon carinicauda. The sequence continues at coordinate 74,736,812 of NC_090733.1, read as the reverse complement.
AATTAATTACTGTGAATAATACACCAAGAAAAAACACAAGAAATTTAATAATAAATTCTACAGTTTAATTTATCAATCTGTTGGAATATCCTTGCTTCCTGGTTTGCAACAGGTAATCCCAAACCATATACGGTAGAGGGATGGTGCTGGCCCTGCTGCCAACTCTCGGTTTCAGAATAAATCAAGAGAATCTGAAATGAGGGAAATTCTAATGTAAGAAGGGACTCCTAATCAAATTAACTAAATAAAATTTAATGTAAAACTATTAAGGAAAATGACTCAAGTACAATATATATATAAAGTAAACCTCTAAATGCTCAAGAGCAATGCAAATAAATGGGTATGTCCATTCAAACATACGTAAAAACAATTAGGCAACGAAGCACGAGATTGAGAAGCTAAGCAAAACTATCTGGGATGAACAAGTAGTTACTGGGTTAACCCGGCAGACTATAAATATAATATTATGGATTGAAAAAATATGAATTACTACCTGTTAAATATAAGTAAAAGTACTATGCTAGCTCCAGAAATATTAATGTTGCCTTTAAATGAAGGTCCAAAAGACTTATATAATAGGCTTACTTGGTAAATATAATTACACACATGGGTACCAATCGAATATGGTTCTCTGATAAAATTCATGGAGAAATTCTGTTAGGACATTATTGTTCAACAATAATTACTGAAATTGAAATCGCAAATGACAAGCACCAAACGAAATTTGCAACGAACCTTCAAATTTTCAGCTATCCTTTCCAGGTCCAAATTAAGCCGAATAGTCGTATTAGCAACTAGATGGTATCGGTTGGCAAGTTGTTCTTCGTGGAAATGGTGGCGGCCTAAGGAGGATAAAAGGCAGCATTATCCGCCTCCCCACCCTCGGTACATGGGCCAGGTCACAGATACATTTAGCTCTTCATAGTTCCTTTATAATGTACTGCACGAAAGATTACTATGATCGTAGTAACGATCTCAAAGTCGCGCTGTGCTAGGTAGTGGTCACGTCTTCACTGTCCCTCTCCTTCCAAGCTACTACTGCTCCAAAGTATTTTGGGAACGGGGTTGACGCTGGAAGATAACCAAACTAGGCAGTAACTAGTTACAGGGTTAACGTAATTAACTACCTTCGTTGCTGTTTGCTTGGTGCTTGGTATAGTTAAATTAAAGGAAAATCAATTTACCAAACATTTATTTAAATGATGAAGGAAATGCATATATTTACCAAGCAATTACAACAAAAGAACAAAGACACCCAAAAAGCAGGATATAACTTTAATAATTAATGCTTATTTTAGAGCATAAGGAAGCAATAAAAGCAAACTACATGAGAATACGAGACTAACTAATAATATTTCGCAAAATAATGTAAATCTCTTATATTAATAAGAAGGAAAAACTAAGGATAAAAATAACTTTCCAAACACTCCCAGGAAAGGCCATTCAATTTTGTAGCAATAAAAAATTGAATGGTAACCAGTTACTAATGCTTATTTCATTAGTAATTTTGCAATAATAAAAGATTTCAAAACAAACCAAAAACAAAACTGATTTTGAGCGAAGCGAAAAATCTATTTTTGGGTGAGATAGCCATGACGTCCTGATGGAAGGTTCCTTCGGTAGCTTCCTTGGGTATATTTAACTACAGGGATATTCCCAGAGAATTAAACCACAGGTTATCACAGAATTCTAACTTCTGGTGCGAGTACCCTAAAGGTTTCCCTCTAGGATATTGTATATTAACAGGGGACGTATGTATTAACACGCCACATAGCTATCTGCACCCCATATAGAGTTAACACTTCGATATGAAAAGGTGGAGAATAACTGGGGAGCCGTTCCACAGTTACACTCGTCCGTGGCTGCTTTTGGTACTCGAAACGTAAACAAATGGCCGCCATTGCTAAATGACGTCACGTCCGTCCTCATCCTGAGGCCAGCTCCTTGCTAATCTCCATGATACAGCAGGACAGGGTGGGGCCTGAAAGGCTGGACTAGAATAGACGGGAGGGTCCATCAGGACGTCATGGCCATCTCACCCAAAAATAGATTTTTCGCTTCGCTCAAAATCCGTTTTTTGGGCTCAAGCCATGACGTCCTGATGGAAGTGTACCAGAGAATTAATGTATCGTGGAAAATTTCCCCTTTTTCAAAGTAAGTGCCAAGGGCTCCGAACAGAGGTATGTAATATGTCCTCGGTAGAGGTTCCGTGGGGATCCAGCTTCCTGCCCCCCTGGCAGAGAAGTCCCGGCGGATCATACCAAAATCCGAAGTGGTCATTGAAGGGCTACTCACCCTGCGGAGAGTTTGTGCAGGACTCGGAGACAAGACAGAAGGTTAATATTCGGGTAGGAATATTCTCAAGTGTAGACAGGGGATAATTAATCACTATACACCATGGAGGAGAGATCAATCTGATCTCGAAGGCAGGACGAAGGTAAGTATTCAAGTAGGAATATTACACAGCATGAGTGAGTATATAATACAGATAATTTATATTATTCTTCTCATTCCAAAAGAAAGGGGTAAATGAAACTATGACAATCATGTATTTCACAATGGTAATAGGAGCGGAGAGAGACGCACATGTAATAAAATAGACATTTTATTTCATAGATTGCAGGTTATAGTGATAATAATTGCAATAAAGGGTGTAAAGTTAATTTACATAATAAGAATAATGTACATAGTAAAAGATTTCAATCATGAATCTGAAAGAAATTTCACTTTTAGAAACACAAGTTCCGGAGGAACGTCAGTCTTTTTCAAAGAAAAACACATCATGCCCTAGGGCATGTGACACTCATGTGAAGTCTATGACATTTCACCTTGATAAGAACAGTCTATTAGAAACACTAAGTGTCCATGAAATCACTATGTATCACACAAGGGTCAACACAGGCACCCGTAGAGTTAAAGTCCCAAGTAACTCGCTGTCCTATGTAGAGTTAAACGGCAGTTGTTCCGTAACCGAAATACAAACCACGCTATTTACAAAGGGTTTACTTTTAGCGCAGCTGAAATGACGAGCCAATAGTTTTTAACGAGGGTTAATTACCCCCGCGCTAGTTAGCGGGGGGTGGGGAAGGGTAGCTTGCTACCCCTCCCCCCTCCACACACCGGTGACTTGCTTCACTTCACTTTTGGCTCGGCGGTGATCAGACGTGTCTGTTCATCGCCTTCGCTGACAGCCTTTAATTTTCTTCTTTTTCTTTACAGCTGGTGTGATTGGTTGGAAGTTGACCTTCAGTTATTTTCTTTTATTTAATATGCGGACATGCCCTGGAGTTGCCGGCCGTCCTTGTGGGACTTTCATGTCGGACGTGAGTACGGATCCTCACACCCTCTGCCCTCAATGTCGGGGCCGACGGTGCGACCAGGATAACATGTGCCGTGAGTGTAGGGAGTGGTCTGCCTCCCAGTGGGAGAGGTTTGGCCGTCGGCGTAAGAAGAAGTCCAAGAGAGACCGTTCTCCTCCGGGGTTAGCCTTGAAGGAGGAAGGTTCTCGGGACTCTTCTTCCGCCGCCCAAACCTCCTCCGAAGCTCCCCCTCGTCCGCCTCCTAAGGAGAGTCGTCCGAGTGGGAGCGCAGGCCCTTGTTCTGTTATCCTACCTTCGGTGGGGGGAGAGGGCGTCGCCTCCCATAGCGAGGCGGTTCCCCCTCCTCCTCCGGGGGAGGTTATTGATAATAATACTTTATCCAGTGATGATCTGTTGCAGATTTGGTCGTCCCTGGGGCTTAAGGGCTTGCCCTCCAGGGTCGCTCTTATTGACCTTGTCTCGTTGGGGGCCGCTGTTAAACAGTCGCCGGTGGTAGCGGAGGTAGACCCTCTGTCTATTGTCGACGTCGTGGTGACAGAGGCCTCCGACGTGGCTGGGCCTTCCGACGCAGGTGCTGTTGCTGGTGATGGTGCTCTAGGCTCTCCTCCTCCTTCCGTGCATCCTTCGAAGGGGGAAGTGAGTCCTTCGGTCTCGACTGCTGCCCAGCTTCCTTCTGAGGGAAGTGTTTTGAAGGAGACTCCCCTTCGGAGGACCGATGGTCCCGACGATCTCCCCCGAGGCCGCCTCCGCCGTAAGGCTCACCGCCCTCTACGCCACAAGGGCCTCCCTTCCCCTTACAGGGGGACTAAGAGGCGCCTTTTTGGGTCTTCGTCCTCCGGGGGGGACTCTCCTCGTCAGCCTCAACCGACTACTCCGCCCTCCTTGAACCTCTCTGCGGACCGCTCTCCATCTCCTGCCGGATCTTCGCCTTCTGGAGAACTCGTCACCCGACGGGCAACGGTCCCTTCGGGGCTAAGGGATTCTTCCCTTACGCGAGCAGGGCCAGCGCACAAGCGCTCTCCTGCTCGCCAGCGATCTCCTGCTCGTCGACGATCTCCTGCTCGCCAAGACTCTCCTGCTCGCCGACGCTCACCTGCTCGTCGGCTCTCTCCTGAGGTTCGCCCCCCTCGCCAGCGCTCTCCTGCTCGTCAGCTCTCTTCCGAGCGTCAGCGCTCATTTGAGGACCATCGCCCTGCGGTCTCTGACCACCCTTTAGTTCCTGCTGAACTCCCTGCTCACCATCGTGTGTCAGAAACACATGTTCGCCAACGCGCCAGCGATCTTCCCGTTCCTGCTCGTGAACCTATCCTCTCACAGGACACGCGTCGACCTTCTGCTCGCCAGCGATCACCAGCTCGCCAGCGATCACCAGCTCGCCAGCGATCACCAGCTCGCCAGCGATCACCAGTTCGCCAGCGATCACCTTCACATGCTGCCCGCCATCGCACGAACCTGCATGATCGCCCGCTTACGCATGCTGCTCCTCATCGCAATACCCTGAACGATCGCCCTCCTGCGGATGCTGATCACCATCGCACAACCCTGCACGATCGCCCGCTTACGCATGCTGCTCGCCATCGCACAACCCTGCACGATCGCCCGCTTTCGCATGCTGCTCCTCATCGCAATACCCTGAACGATCGCCCTCCTGCGGATGCTGATCACCATCGCACCCTTTCACGCGATCATTCACCTGCGCATGCTGCTCGCCATCGCACAACCCTGCACGATCGCCCGCTTACGCATGCTGCTCCTCATCGCACAACCCTGAACGATCGCCTTCCTGCGGATGCTGATCACCATCGCACCCTTTCACGCGATCATTCACCTACGCATGCTGCTCGCCATCGCACAACCCTGAACGATCGCCCGCTTACGCATGCTGCTCCTCATCGCTCAACCCTGAACGACCGCCCTCTTGCGCGCAATCATTCACCTTCACATGCTGCTCGCCATCGCTTACCATCACGTGATCATTATCGCCAGCGATCTTCTTCACCTACGCGGCAGCACGATCCCTCGCCGTCGCGCCATCGCTTGCGTTCGTCGCCTCGGACACGTGTTCCTTTACCTGCCCACCCTCACGCCCACTCGCCTGCGCGCCCGCGCGATCGCTCGCCTGCGCGCGCCCGCGCGATCGCTCGCCTGCGCGCCCGCGCGACCGCTCGCCTGCGCGCCCGCGCGACCGCTCGCCTGTACGCCCGCGCGATCACCCGCGCAACCATTCGCCTTTGCGCGACCGTTCACCCTCGCGCGACCATAGTTCGCGGCGAATTCCACAGCCGGTGGTAGCAGCAGGGACGCGTGCTCCTAGACGGCACTCGGGATCACCTCCATCCAAGCACAGGTTGGTATTGCAGGACGAGGACAGGTCATTACAGCATTCTTCCCCACCTTCTTTTCAGGCAGGTACCGTCGTGTCCACTCCAAAGGATCGCCCGATCCCTTTCACCTTAGCGAGGATTTCGGACTCTGTGTCCTTTGAGCAGCAGACTTGGTTTGGTCCGCTGGCACGGGCGTTAGTGAGGGTTATGAAACCAGCACTCGCCGGCCAGGGTAACAAACCAGCGGCTGTCTCTCCTTCGCTGAAGAGAAAGAGAGGAGTGGACTTCGTGGTGACTTCCCCCAGGGCGAAGTTGGTTCCCAAGAGGTCGGTCTCGAGGGTCCCCTCTCCTGCACGAGTACTCTCTCCTTCTCCCGTGGACGAGGCCTTTCCGTCCTCAGGTGAGTCCAGTGGACCGGTAGTCTTCCCCCCGGCACCAGGGGGGGGAGACTTCGCTTCAGGCAGGAGAATTGTCTCGTGAGGAAGGGGCCCCTCGAACCTCGTTGTTGGGATCCTGTATCCCTCCTAGGAGGGAGCCCAAGGATTCCAAGACCATCCCTAAATCCTCTGCAAGGATTCGACAGGAACCCATGACTACCCAGGGGAATGTCCACGTATCACCCCAGGAAGAGATTCCTGGGGCAGGAGACTTAGCTGCCAGCCCACAGGGAGGAGAACAGCAAGAGTCCGAACATGCCTTCTGGCAGGTCCTAAGCCTGATAAGGCAACTTAACAGTCTTACGGATCCAGTCATCCCCCCCGTGAAGGCAAAGACACAATTCTGGATGAAGTGTTCGACGTTCGGAAGGCCCCTAAGACCAGTGCAGCTCTGCCCTGGTCTCGGGGGCTGAAGAGTGCCAGAGCTAGGGCCAATGCTCAGCTCGCACTTCTTGCCTCCTCCAGTCGTTCCACTGCCGGGAACAAACTCATCCCTCCTCCTCGCCTTCAGCAGAGGAGGTATTTCGAGATCCTGGGTGAGCACAACCTCGCTCTTCCGCTCCATCACTCTGTGGAGGAGCTGGCGAAGGGAGTTCCCTTGGAGAAACTCTCTGCCCGGCAGGTGTCGTTCTCGGCGGCAGAGATCCTTAACCACGAGAAGGTCGCTAAGTGTGCCATGCAGGCCACTTCGTGGCTGGACTTCTGGTTAGGATCTCTGGGCATCCTATTGCGATCTGAGGACTTGTCCAAGGAGACCAATAGGAAGGCCCTAGAGACCTTCTTGCTCTCGGGCACCCGCTCCATCGAGTTCTTGGCGCACCAGGTTACCACCCTGTGGGCCAACTCGGTGTTGAAGCGTCGCGATGCTGTGTCCGAGAGATTCCATCCGAAGGTCCCCGCCGTAGATGTGTGTAGGCTCCGACATGCCTCCCTCCTGGGGGAGAGCCTGTTTGAGCCTCAAGACTTGGAGCGAACGGCTGAGAGGTGGAGGAAATCCAGCACGGACTCCCTCCTCCACAGGGCCCTTACAACTCGGCCCTATAAGCCTCCAGCCCCGCCACAACAGCAGCAACAGCCTCGTAAGGCTCCAAAACAGGCACCGGCAGCTAAGAAAGTGGTGTCTAAGCCCCAGCCCTTTCCAGCCAAGGTCAAGAGGGGTGGTAAGTCCTCCAGGGGAGGCAAGACTTCTAGGGGTGGCGGCCGCGGCCGCAAGCCCTAGGGGTGGCAGTCCCCCTGCGTGTCCACCTGTGGGGGGATGCCTTCAGCGTTGCGTCCGCAGGTGGCAACATCTCGGGGCCGATGCTTGGACGATCTCGGTGATCGGCCAAGGTTATCGCGTCCCGTTCACGTCATCTCAACCTCCCCTGACAGCGAATCCAGTGTCGTTGAGCTCCTATGCCATGGGATCGGCAAAGGGGCTGGCCCTTCAGGCCGAAGTCAAGACCATGTTCGAGAAGGGTGCTCTCCAGGAGGTCGTGGACGGCTCTCCAGGCTTCTTCAGTCGACTCTTTCTTGTAAAGAAGGCTACTGGAGACTGGAGACCCGTCATCGATCTCTCGGCTCTGAACAGGTTTGTCAAACAAACCCGGTTCAGCATGGAGACAGCAGACACAGTCAGACTTGCGGTGAGACCACAAGACTTCATGTGTACACTGGATCTAAAGGACGCGTACTTCCAGATCCCAATCCATCCGTCTTCCAGGAAGTACCTGAGATTCTGCCTAGACAACAAGATCTACCAGTTCAAGGTGCTGTGTTTCGGTCTCTCCACAGCTCCTCAGGTGTTCACCAGAGTGTTCACCCTGATTTCGACTTGGGCGCACAGGAACGGCATTCGTCTCCTTCGTTACCTAGACGATTGGCTGATCCTAGCAGACTCGGAGTCGACCCTTCTTCGACACCGAGACAGGCTTCTAGATCTTTGCCAGGATCTGGGGATCGTGGTAAACCTCGAGAAGTCCTCTCTGCAGCCGTCCCAGCGACTGGTTTATCTAGGCATGCTAATAGACACCAATCTCCACAAAGCCTTTCCATCAGACGACCGGATAGCAAGGCTGAGGAGGGTGGCGGAACCTTTCCTCAGGCGAAAAGAACTCCCCGCCCAATCGTGGTTGCGTCTCTTGGGCCACCTATCCTCCCTGGCCCGTCTGGTTCCAAACAGCCGCCTCAGGATGAGATCCCTTCAATGGCGGCTCAAGTCCCGGTGGAATCAAGGATCCGATTCCCCGGACACTCTGATCCCAATGGGGTCTCTGGAACAGACGGACTTGCGGTGGTGGCTGGCCGACGAGAACCTGCGAAAGGGAGTGAGTCTTCTCGTCCTTCCCCCGGAATTGACTCTGTTTTCGGACGCGTCAAAAGAAGGGTGGGGGGCGCACGTTCTGAACCAGAGGGCCTCAGGCCTTTGGTCAGAATCAGAAAAGTGCCTACACATCAACCTGCTAGAATTGAAGGCCGTCTTTCTGGCCCTTCAACAGTTCCAACGGTTCCTGGCGGGTCACTCCGTGGTGGTGATGAGCGACAACACCACGGTAGTGGCTTATATCAACAAGCAGGGAGGCACTTTTTCGCAACAGCTATCCCATCTTGCAGTAGAGACTCTGAGGTGGACCGAAACCCACTCGATAACACTATCAGCTCGCTTCATTCCTGGCAAGAGGAATGTGCTCGCCGACAGTCTGAGCAGGGCTTCGCAGATAGTGAGTACCGAGTGGTCTTTGGATCCTCAGATAGCCAACAAAGTCCTGACTTTGTGGGGTTCCCCGACGGTGGACTTGTTCGCGACAGCCTTGAACTTCAAGCTGCCCCTGTACTGCTCACCAGTCCCGGACCCCAAGGCACTCTGGCAAGATGCTTTCCAGCAACGGTGGGACAACATCGACGTGTACGCCTTCCCACCATTCTGTCTGATGAGAAGGGTGCTCAACAGGACCAGACTATCGGTCAACTGTTCCATGACTCTAGTAGCTCCGCTATGGCATCACGCGGAATGGTTTCCGGACCTTCTGCAACTCCTGACGGAACTCCCAAGGGAGCTTCCTCCACGACACGAGCTTCTCAGACAACCCCACTCCGGTGTCCCTCACAGGGCCGTAGCCTCGCTTCGGCTTCACGCCTGGAGACTATCCAGCGTCTCCTCGCGGAGAGAGGCTTTTCGCAACAGGTTGCGGAGAGAATGTCTCGGCACCTGCGAAGGTCCTCTGAGGGAGTCTACCAAGCGAAGTGGAGAGTCTTTTGTGGTTGGTGTCGTGGAAGGGGTATCTCTCCACTCGATGCCACTATTCCAGCAATAGCGGACTTCCTTGTGTATCTGCGAGAAGAAATGCGCCTTTCTGTCTCGGCAGTGAAAGGCTATCGCTCAGCCTTAAGCTTGGCCTTCAGATTGAAGGGCGTGGATATTTCTTCATCGCTAGAACTCTCTTTACTCATACGTAGCTATGAGCTTACCTGCCCCCAGTCGGAAGTGAGACCCCCTCCTTGGAACGTGGTTCGAGTTCTCAGGTCTCTCAAGAGACCTCCCTTCGAGCCATTACGCCAGGCCTCCGATCGCCACCTGTCTTGGAAGACGGTTTTCCTACTCGCCTTGGCCTCGGCCAAGCGAGTTAGTGAACTTCATGGTCTCTCGTACGACATCGCCCATTCAAGGGGATGGGGGGAGGTAACGTTCAGGTTCGTCCCTGAGTTTGTGGCCAAGACTCAGAATCCTGGAGTGCCGGATCCTCGGTTCGACTCTTTCAGGATCGCGAGTCTCCGTTCTGTAACAAACGACCCAGACCAGCTGCTACTATGCCCAGTGAGGTGTCTGAGGTACTACTTGAAGAGAACGGCTGCAGTCCGTCCTCATGTGCGAGCTTTGTTTGTGAGCACAGGCAGGACAAAGAGGAGGGTCACAAGGAACACCATCTCTGCTTGGATTCGAAGGGTTATCCACCATGCCCTGAATCCTGACCCTCCTCCGTCACGTCACCCTCGGGCCCACGATGTCAGGGGTATTGCTACATCCCTGGCCTTCAAGAGAAACTTCTCTGTGACGCAGGTACTTCAAGCGGGGGTCTGGAAGCGTCAAACGACCTTCACAGCCCACTACCTGCAAGACGTGACCCACAGGAGCCTCGATACGTTCTCTATCGGCCCTGTGGTGGCTGCACAACAGCTGGTCTAACCTCAGGCTCCTTTTTGGACAAGTAGCAGTAGGTTGAGGGCGTTGTTACCCGGTCTTAGTCTGTGTGAATGAAAGAGTATGTCTGACCCTTACTTCTTTCTTCATTCTCCCCTCTCTTGGGGAAGCAGCATCCTGGTCCTCGCATAGCTGACCTCGACCTCTGCAGGTAACCCATGCTTCTTTGTGCTCCTAGTATTAAGCTTAATACTGTTGCGTCTCCCATACCCTGACGAGGTGGTATGGGGAACGTCCTATCCTAGAATTCCTATCTGAAGGTCTCAAGGTCAACTTCATAGGACGAGTCACACTCTCCTCCTCACACTACTTATGTAGGCCACTCGTTCCTAGCGATGCTAGGAACCTGTGAGGTACAGGGGCTCCCTCTCTCTAGTGCTGCTCACTAAGGGATCGAGCCCCCGGGCAAGCCGAAGTCAGTAAGGCTGGGGACTTTCCACCCTTCCTAAGGGGTAAGTCACCCTTTGTAAATAGCGTGGTTTGTATTTCGGTTACGGAACAAATGACAAATTCGAAGATAATTTGTATTTTTCCTAACCATACAAACCTTAGCTATTTACACATATGTGCCCGCCATCCCTGACCCCCAAGTCAAGTCCTACCTCTAAGTGAAGTGAAGCAAGTCACCGGTGTGTGGAGGGGGGAGGGGTAGCAAGCTACCCTTCCCCACCCCCCGCTAACTAGCGCGGGGGTAATTAACCCTCGTTAAAAACTATTGGCTCGTCATTTCAGCTGCGCTAAAAGTAAACCCTTTGTAAATAGCTAAGGTTTGTATGGTTAGGAAAAATACAAATTATCTTCGAATTTGTCATGTTTCATAACACTACCTGCGGCTACCACGAAATGTTTAACTTCATGCACTTGCTTCACGTAGTGCTTGAAGAAAACGCCCGACGATTTCCACCCTGTGAAGCTCTTGAGGCTTTCAAAATCCATACTCTGGAAGAAATTCAGAGAAGACGCGACTTTTCTAGGATCATGACCTGCGGGTGTACTGTCAGGATCCGCTCTGCGAATGAAGTAGGTGATTTTCGCTCTTAGTTGTTTCAGTGACAGGTCGCTACCCGATGTTTCTCCTTTGAAGAGTTGACCTCCACCAAAGTCTTCTTCGAAGATAGACCTTAAGACACTCCACTGGGCATAGAGAGACATCTTCCTTCAGGGGGCAGATTCTCCAGGGGCCCCATCTCTTGGTGGGTAATTCATTTTTTGCGAGAAACGTCGGATCAGGGAAGAGGGTAAGTTCTCCTGTATCTGCGAACAGGATATGACCCTCGTCTCTTGATAATGCCACTATTTCGCTGACTCGGGCTCCCAAGGCGAGAGCAAAAAGGAAGATAACTTTTTGAGTCAGGTCCTTGAGAGGGCACGAATCGTTGTCCAGGTTAGAGGCAAAATGGAGCACCTTGTCCAGGGACCAGGAGATAGGTTTTGGCGGAGGTGCTGGGCGTAGTCTAGTGCATGCCTTTGGCAGTTTATTAAAGATATCGCTGGACAGATCAATCTGGAAAGCGTACAGTAGTGGTCTAGTCAAAGCCGATTTGCAGGTGGAAATCGTGTTGGCTGCTAAGCCTTGTCCATGAAGGTGAATGAAGGAGGACATGCAAAAATCAATGGTGATTTCCCTAGGATTTTTTGCTTTGACGAACGAGACCCACTTTCTCCAGGAAGATTCGTATTGCCGTCGTGTGGATTCGGTCTTGTATTCCTCGAGGAAGTCTAGACTTTTCTTCGAGATCCCAAACCTTTTCTTTGCGGCCAGGGAGAGAAAATCATGAGATGAAGGTCCCTGACTTTCAGTGATGAAGCGAAGACAGTCGACTTCTGTACTTGCTGAGAGAGAACTGGGCCCGGGAGGGGGATCAGCGTGGGCTGCAGCTCCAGGACCAGGGGGTACCAATTGCTCCGGGGCCACTTGGGAGCCACTAGGGCCGCTGTCCCTTTGAAAGTTCTCAGTTTGGAGAGGACTTTCAGCAGAAGGTTGGGGGGAGGGAACAGGTATATCCTGGACCATCTGTTCCAATCCAGTGACATAGCATCCACTGCTTCTGCCTTGGGGTCCTCGTACGGGGCCACATATCGAGGAAGTTGATTGTTGTCGCTCGTTGCGAAGATATCGATTTGAAGTTCCGGGACTTGGCGAGAGATGAAGGAGAATGATCTTGCGTCTAGAGACCATACCGACTCTATTAGGCTTGTCCGTGATAGAGCGTCCGCCGTCACGTTGCGGAATCCTTGTAGGTGAACTGCAGACAGGTGCCATTTCTTCTTTTCTGCCAGACGGAAGATTGGAAAAAGTACCTGATTTATCTGGGGCGATCTCGAGCCCTGACGATTGAGACATCTGACTACCACCGAGTTGTCCAGAGTCAGACGGAGTGGATTGAGGGAGGCGGAGAGAGTTTCTTCAGGGTGAGAAGGACCGCCATGGCCTCCAAGATGTTGATGTGAAACGTCTTGAATAGGGGAGACCATGTTCCTTGAACCTGTCGTTGGTGGGAGTGACCTCCCCAACCCTCCAGTGAAGCGTCCGTGTAGATGTTGAGCGATGGAGGCGGGTGTTGAAGAGAAATGGACCTTTTCAGGGCCTTTGCTTTCGACCACGGCTTTAATAGTAAGCGAAGTCTGTTTGGGAGCCATCTCTTGAGGTCTCTTCGAGCGATGGATGCAGAACGTCTCCAGACTCTCGCGGCATCCTTTAGCTGTGCGTGAAGCACTGGGTTTGTCACAGAGGCGAACAGTAGAGAGCCTAGAACTTGTTCCTGCTGTCGTCTTGAGATCCGTTTGGATTTCAGCAGTCTTCTGACAGACCCTGCTATTTCCTTCCTTTTCTTCTGCGGGATGGAAAGGCGGCGTGACTGAAGATCCCAATGGATTCCCAACCATTGGAACTTCTGAGCTGGAGAGAGGCGAGATTTCTCGGCGTTTATCTTGAATCCCAGATATTCTAGGAACTGGGTGACTTTGTTGCAGGATCTTACACAATCTTCGGGCGATGTCGCCCAGACCAGCCAGTCGTCTAGGTAAGCCATCACTTGGACGCCGCGAAGGCGGAGCTGTTGGACGATGGCGTCTGCCAGCTTGGTGAAGATACGTGGAGCCACGTTGAGCCCGAAGGGCATGGCCCTGAAGGCGTAACTTTTCCTTTGGAGTCGAAATCCTAGGTAGGAGGAAGCGTGATGGTTCATTGGAACGTGCCAGTAGGCATCCGCCAGGTCTATGGAGACCGTGTAGGCCCCTTGAGGCAGAAGGGTCCTTATTTGTTGGAGAGTCAGCATCTTGAACTTGTTGTTCGCAATGAATTTGTTGATGGGGGATAAGTCTAGAATGACTCTGAGTTTGTCGGAGTCCTTCTTGGGAACGCAAAATAGTCTCCCTTGGAACCTGGTTGACTTTACCCTCCTGATCACCTTCTTGTTCAAGAGTTCTAGGACGTATTCTTCCAGGAGGGGGGTTGACTGTTGGAAGAATTGCTGGAAGGCTGGGGGTGGTTGTGTCCAGCTCCAGCCTAGTCGCTTCTTGACGATGCTGTGTGCCCAGGGATCGAAGGTCCAACGATCCTGGAATTGGCGGAGTCTTCCTCCCATTGGAAGCACTTCATTGCTTCTGGTTTCCCGAGGGTTTGCCACCTCGGCCGCTAGCTCCCCTTCCTCCTCTGCCTCACCTTCCTCCTCTGCCTCTGGAGGGGCGGCGAGACGAATCTCTGCCGGAACCTCTGCTTGAGCCCCTACCTCTGGGACGAAAGGTACAGTAGGGTCCCGAATTATGCGAGAATTTGGTCGATTAATGACCTCGTGTAAATGGAAAATCGCGAATTTCGAAACACACAACTAACAGAAATAATTCCATTGCGGCCATGGCAACCAGCAATTTGCCTATTCAAATGTGTTTACTACCCATTTCCAATACTTTCTTTGTACTATACTGTATTTCTTTATAATATCAAATTGTTCTTGTAAATAAATAAAACATTTAATATACTTTAAAGTTCTAATAACTTGAAAAATGGTTAAAATTACAACCAGGATAGGTGTAAACACCATATATTTCCCGTTATAACACAACCCAAAATACAGACAAATTTTAATGTTTGTCATATCTATTGTATAATACAACTGGTGAATAGCAAAACCATCACTCTATAGACTAGCTTGTTGTATGATTGAAAATCCAGAATTATCAAAATAAAGGCGATTTTATATCATGCGTTTCCTAAACACGCTATAAAGCACAATAGAAAACGACAACCAATGTTTTGTTTACGTTTATCTCTGATCACAACGAAGAAACAGACGCATTTATACATCTGTGTTTTTGAATTGACAGCAATTTTACCAAGTATAGATTATATGTTGAATTTGTTATTACCAATGTTCTAATTATTTTTTATTAGAACTTTCAAATAAATGAAATGAATGCCATTTATGAAATTTTTTCTTTATGATGCCGCCTGAAACGGAAACCTTCCATTTGTTTACGCTCCATCTTCGATCATAATAAACAAACGAATGCATTAAACACACATGATCTAAGTCATAACTAATGATATTACAAACATTTAGTAAACATTATGTTATTACAAATATTTTACTTACCGTATCCATATAAATTCCTAAATTCGTAGCAAAGCTGGAATTTTTTTTTTCCTTATGCGTTTAATCCACAATAGCAAACTGCCGCTAATGACAGAGTGATAACTTACGATAATTCTAAACTGTTACGAAAGATAATTGTCCTTTCCATATCCAAAATACTTTTCCTAACTTCAGTTATAAGTCAACTTGTACCCACCTCAATTATGGATCCATATGCAAAAGTAAAAGAAGAAAGTACTAGGCCTATTTTTAAAGTCACCGAACAATTAGGTTACCGCTATAACGTTCGATGTGAGAGAGAGAGAGAGAGAGAGAGAGAGAGAGAGAGAGAGAGAGAGAGAGAGAGAGAGAGAGAGAGAGAGAGAGAGAGAGGGATGGTTTTAAAGTACTAAACAATAAATATGATAGGTTATAACACATTGGTGTTTATGTAATATTAACTGTATAGATGGTTTGAATAAGTTAAGAAATGGTGTAAACAATTCTTTGTTATTGTATTCGCGCGGAAGCTAGACATCAGCTGATGTGATCACAGCCAAAAGTAAAACAAAAATAAGTTAGCAATACTCGATTTTTAAAACACACCCGAAATTTAACAACATAAGTACATGTTTTATTATAGCGCAATTGACATTTAAAGAGTAAAAATTTTCTGGAATAGAATGGTGTTTCCTAAAAAATAGTGGTTTGCGGACGAAAACGGTTACCGTATTTTAAGCTATGATTGAAATGGATGTATACACGGTATAATTTTTTCGTTTTGTATTTATTTGACACTTCAAGAAAACCGATTTTGGTTTCTTCATCTATTTGTAAGTATTGTATAACGAGAGAGAGAGAGAGAGAGAGAGAGAGAGAGAGAGAGAGAGAGAGAGAGAGAGAGAGAGAGAGAGAGAGAGAATCAGCTGTTGTACTTGAATGCCGTGTTTTTGTTTCGTGTACCCCCTGAAGTGAGGAATTGATCGCCACAACTAACAATATTCATGTTAATTTCATTCTTAAACTCGAGTTGCCATATGTGAACTATGGTTTTATTTCTTACGAGAGAGAGAGAGAGAGAGAGAGAGAGAGAGAGAGAGAGAGAGAGAGAGAGAGAGAGGGGGGGGATTTCTGCAATCAAATCTCTTCTCTCTCTCTCTCTCTCTCTCTCTCTCTCTCTCTCTCTCTCTCTCTCTCTCTCTCTCTCTCTCTCTCTCTAGATTTTATTTTACCGTCTACTCTACAAAACCAATGTTTGCAAATCAAATGTATACTGTTTAAAATATGACAAAATATTGACGACTCGTTACCGAAGTTTAGGCTATTCACTGCCGATAAACGAACCCAGTCTACTCGTGAAAACCTTGAACGCCCAGAGGGAAAAATAAGGCTTTTAAATATACTGTACTAAACAAAAATAATGCTTTAATATACCATCATTAACACTACCATTACAATTATCGTAAGGTTGGAGAAAGATGAAGATTGCCGAGAACGTAACCACATTTCTGTTTACATTTTGTCAGCTGGACTCGCACAGTGAACAGTTGATTTCATTGTTGATGTGGAATTTTATCCTTAAATAGGCTATTCATTATGAAATTATGTTAATGAAATGTAATGTTAATATTGTTTTGTAACATTTATTATAAATCACCGTATTTAGGGCTACCAATATACTTAAAAAGACAATAGATTTGATACATTTTGTAGTGCTTGACTCGCGAACTTTGAACAGCCTCGCAGATACAGAAAATTTATTTTTGAAAAATAGCGATCGCGGAAAAGGGGAATCGTGTAATTCGAACACGCTTAATTCGGGACCCTACTGTAGTAGCATGTTGCTCAAATGCAGGGGTGAAGACCGGTGACTGCGATACCACCGGCTGGGTGACCAGCTGAAAGGTCTGCTGTGGCTGAGCTGCCACTTGGGGAGTAGCGGAACCCGGAAACTGCTGTCTCTGTTGACGTTGCTGGGGTTTCTGTTTCAGGGATTTCCTCTTAGGTTGAGGGCCATCGTCCTGAGAGGATTTCCTTTTCTTTGACATGCCCCACTTATGGAGAAGGTTCCTGTTCTCCGTGGCAGCCTTGTCAGCAATCTCTTTCACCAAGGAGGAGGGAAAGAGGTATTTACCCCAGATATTGGAGGAAATCAGCCTCCGGGGTTCGTGTTTTACCGTCGCGTTGGCAAACACGAATTCACGACAGGCTCTACGAGCCCTAGTGAAGCTGTACAGGTCCTTCGTCACCGTTGCTAAATGCGTTTTGGCTAGGACCATGTAGAAGTCCGGGATTCTAGTGTCTCCGGCCATAACTTCGAGCTGTAGCTGGAGGGACAGCGATGCGGCAAGCCTCTCCTTCGTATCCTGTTCCCTACGAAGGAGGTGATCATTTAGCCTTGGGAGGTCCTCGTTGAACTGACGACCGGCTACGTCAGGCTCTAATTTCCCCACTGTGAATGTTGACTGGACGTCTTTCCAGTGTCTATCATCAGGGGGAACAGTAAGGGAGAAGGGTCTGCACTCCTCCAGTACAGGGCAAGGTTTCCCTTCTTCCACTGCTTTCAAGACCGCAGTGAAGGCCTTTTCTATAAAGAGGAAGGTCGCATCGTTCGGCGCAACGAAGGTTGGGAGCTTCTTACTGAGCGCCGGCATCTTGGAGTTGGTGAAACCCCTACTCTTCACCGCATTGGCTAGCATAGCCTGGGCCTTCGTGAGATCGAACACGATTACTTCCTTCGGTTCGGTCTCTTCCTTTGAGGCTGGTTCGGACCTGAGCCGGACGTAACAGATAAGCCTCGAAATTCGGGAAGAATTCCACTTCTTCCAACAAGATCGAGCCGACCTTCTCACTGATGATCTTACCAGTCGTGATTGGCACCTGAGTCGGACCTGAGCCGGACGTAACAGTCCGGATAAGCCTCGAAATTCGGGAAGAATTCCACTTCTTCCAACAAGATCGAGCCGACCTTCTCACTGATGAAGATCTTGCCAGTCGTGATCGGCATATGCTCAGCATACCTCCATGGGTTAGTATCTGAGCAAGCGGGGAGGTCCTTAACCGAAATCCGTTTCGGTTGTTTAAAACTTCCTAGGTTAGACCTGAATAGCTCGTGGGTCTCGCGAAGTTTTCTTTCCATGAGGGCTTCAAGCATCTTGAAGACCTCCTGAGTGCCTGATGGAAGAGGGTCCGGGGTGGCAGAAGTCGAAGGAACAGGTTCCTCGGACGGTGCAGGAGTCGATGCGGGAGTAGGATTGAGAGCGACCTCATGCTCCGAATCAGGGTATTCCACCTGATCTTCCTCATAGTCGAGCTCCTCGCTCATGAGGTTCCTCTCCATCCCTTCCGACACTTCCGACATACGTTCCACGTTGTCGGAATCTAAGTGGCACTCATGCATGGACTGGGCCATGACGATGTCAGGTTCTATTCTAGGAACAATGTATATATAAGAAAGATTTTTTTTTTTCTATTTGTAGCATTTGGGGTGA
>NC_090733.1:74711542-74717989 GCF_036898095.1 Palaemon carinicauda | reverse complement strand
AAACGCTTGGCACACCTGTCTGTACTTGTGTTACCATCACCATAACGTTGGAACAGTCACTGTGGGCTCTGAGAGCCTACACTACCAGTTATATCAACATATATAACTAACTATTCACCCAAGAATCCAAGTCCCAAATGATTCCGCTGTTCCTCGTAGAGTTAAACAGCAGGGTTAACGACGCAACCAACTGCTACCACAGACCTCTTTAGCTGCTCCACTTGCTTAGCATAGTGGCGAAAGAATACCCTGGAAGACTTCCAGCCAGTGTATGAACGAAGGTGTTCAAAATCCATAAAGTTAAAGAAGTTTAATGATGAAGCAACTTTCCTCGGATCATGACCTGCGGGTGAACTGTCAGGATTCGCTCTGCGAATAAAATATGTAATTTTCGCCCTAAGTTGATTTAAAGATAAATTCGAGCCCGATGTTTCTCCTCTGAATAGTTGGCCCCCATGGAAGTCTGAAGTTCTACGAAGATAGACCTTAAGGCATTCTACGGGACATAGAGATGCATCTTCTTTCAGAGGGCAGATTCTCCAGGGACCCCACCTGTTGGTGGGCAACTCGTTCTTAGCGAGAAACGTAGGGTCCGGAAACAGGTTCAGTTCTCCCCCATCCAGGAACTGAACTCGGCCCTCCTCTCTCGAGAGGGCCACAATCTCACTAACTCTGGCCCCAGAAGCAAGGGCAAAAAGGAAGATCACTTTTTGAGTCAGGTCCTTCAACGCACATTCCTCATTATCTAGTAATGAGGCAAAATGAAGGACTTTGTCTAATGACCATGAAATAGGCTTTGGAGGAGCTGATGGTCTAAGCCTCGCACAGGCCTTTGGGATCTTATTAAACATCTCGTTAGCGAGGTCTACCTGGAAGGCATATAGAATGGGTCTTGTTAGAGCTGACTTACATGTAGAAATTGTGTTCGCCGCCAGCCCCTGTCCGTGGAGGTGAATGAAGAAGGATAGGCAGAACTCCGTAGAGATCTCGTGCGGGTTCTTATCTTTGACAAAGGCTACCCATTTCTTCCATGCAGATTCGTACTGCCTCCTAGTAGACTTACACTTGTATTCTTCCAGGAAGTCGATACTATCTTTCGAGATTCCGAACCGTTTCTTCACCGCTAGGGAGAGAAAATCATGAGCTGCAGGGTTCGGGTTTTCTGTAATGAAGCGAAGACAGTCGACTTCTGGACTTGCTGGGACAGAACTGGGTCCGGGAGTGGTAGAAACCTCAGTCGTAGTTCCAGAGCCAGAGGGAACCATACACTGTTCGGCCACTTGTGGGCCACTATTGCTGCTACTCCCTTGAAGGATCTCAGTTTGTTGAGGACCCTCAACATCAGATTGTGAGGGGGAAACAGGTAGATCCTGGACCATCTGTTCCAATCGAGGGACATCGCATCTATTGCTTCTGCCGAGGGGTCCACATATGGGGACACATATTTCGGCAGCTTCTTGTTGTCCTTCGTCGCGAAGAGGTCTATCTGCAGTTCTGGGACTTGTCTCAAGATGAAAGAGAATGATCCTGCGTCTAGGGACCATTCTGTCTCTATCGGTGTTACCCTGGATAGAGCGTCCGCGGTCACATTCCGGACTCCTTGAAGGTGAACTGCTGACAGGTGCCACTTCTTCTCCGCCAGTCGGAATATGGCTAACATTACCTGGTTGAGAGGTGGGGATCTCGATCCCCGCCGATTCAGACATTTCACAACCACCTCGCTGTCCAGTACCAACCTTACGTGGATCGAGTGACGTGGGGATACTTTCTTCAGGGTAAGAAGTACTGCCATAGCTTCTAGAAAGTTTATGTGAAAGGTCCCAAATAGCTTGGACCAGATTCCTTGCACTTTTTTCCGATGGGAGTGACCCCCCCACCCTACCTTTGAGGCGTCTGTGTGGATTGTCACTGACGGGGGGGGTGGCTGAAGAGGTAGAGACCTCTTTAGACGACTGGCTTGAGACCACGGTCTGAGAAGAGAACGTAGTCGAAGTGGGACCGGTCTCTTCAAGTCCCTTCGCTCTTTCGATGCAAAGGTTCTCCATACTCCCGCTGCATCTTTTAGCTGTGCTCTTAGCACTGGGTCTGTTACTGATGCAAACTGAAGAGAGCCCAAAACCCTCTCTTGTTCGCGTCTTGATATCCTCTCGGAACCTAGAAGTCTCCTGACAGACCCTGCTATTTCCTTCCTCTTTGACATCGGGATGGAAAGACGGTGTGACACTAAATCCCAGTGAATTCCCAACCACTGGAACCTCTGAGCTGGAGAAAGACGAGACTTCTTTCTGTTGATCATGAAGCCTAGATATTCCAGGAACTGAATCACTTGTAGGGAAGCTTGCAAGCATTCTGCTCTGGATGCTGCCCACACCAACCAATCGTCCAGGTAGGCTACTACCTGGAACCCTTTTAGGCGTAACTGTTTGAGAGCTGCGCTCGCAAGCTTCGTAAAGATCCTTGGGGCTATGTTTAGTCCGAAGGGCATCGCCCTGAAAGCGTAAAGTTTTTGTTGTAGCTTGAATCCTAGGTAGGGGGAGAGACGACGACTTATTGGAACGTGCCAATATGCGTCTGACAAGTCGATGGAGACGGTATATGCCCTCTTGGGCAGTAAGGCCCTTATGTGTTGTAACGTTAACATCTTGAACTTGTGGTTCACTATGAACTTGTTGAGTGGTGACAAGTCCAGAATGACTCTGAGTTTCCCCGAGTCTTTCTTGGGAACACAAAACAGCCTCCCTTGGAACTTGATGGACTTTACCCTCCTGATCACCTTTTTCTCCAACAGATCTTGGGTGTACTCCTCCAAAACGGGGGTGGAGTGTTGGAAAAATTGAGGGCACTGGGGCAGAGTACTGTACCAACTCCAACCCAGTCCATTTTTGAGAAGGCTGTGGGCCCAGGGATCGAAGGTCCAGCGATCCCGGAAATACTGAAGTCTCCCACCTACCGGCGACACTTCACTTTGACTGTCCTGCAGTCTTGCCTCCCTGGCCGCGACCACCTCTGAATCCTCGTCCCCTAGAGGGGCGTCTTGATGACCCTCTAGCTGCTCCTCTGGGCCTTGCACGAAACGTGGTCGACTGTCCCTCGAACACGGGATTGAATGCCGGGGAAGCTGATGACATGGCTTGGGGAACCCATTGGAAGGTGGTCGGGGTCTGGGTTACCAGTTGTGGAACCGGAGGCAAAGCTGGCTGTTGCTGCTGTTGTCTTTGCTGTTTGAAGGACTTGGCTGGACGGGAGGAAAACCTTGACTTCTTCGCCTTTCCTTTCGGCTGAGGGCCCTCATCCGGAGAAGACTTCCTCTTAAGGGACAGGCCCCACTTCAGGAGAAGATTGCGGTTCTCAGTGGCTGCCTTGTCCACGATCTCTTTGACCACGTCCTTGGGAAAGAGATCTTTACCCCAGATGTTGGATGAAATTAGCCTCTTGGGTTCGTGCCTCACTGTGGCCGAGGCGAACACAAACTCCCTACAGGCCCTCCTTGCTTTAACAAAGCAATAGAGGTCCTTGGTTACTGTGGCCAGATGGATTTTGGCCATAACCATGAACATCTCTGGCATCTTGGGGTCGCTAGCCATCGTCTCCATGTTGGTCTGGAGAGACATCGAGGCTGCCAGGCGCTCCTTTGTGTCCAATTCCCTCCGTAGAAGGAATTCCGACAACTTGGGAAGGTTTTCGCCGAACTGCTGTCCTGCAATGTCGGCGTCCAACTTCCCAACCGAGAAAGTAAGGTGCACCTCCTTCCAGTCCTTATTATCCATTGGCAATGCCAGCGATAGAGGTTTACATTCCTCCAAAGACGGGCACGGCTTGCCAGCTTCAACCGCCTTGATGACGGCCGCAAACCCCTTTTGCATAAAGGGGAAGGCCCTAGCCGGGGAGGATACAAAGGAGGGGTGCTTCTTACTCAAGGCGGCAACCTTTGAGTTTGAGAACCCCCTCTCCTTTAAAGCAGCTGTCAAAGTGGCTTGAGCCTTGGAGTGATCCAGGATAATCACCTCCTTTGGTTCCGTCTCCTCCTTCGAAGCCGGCTCCTTCTTCAAACGGACATAGCAGTCCGGGTAGGCCCCTCTACTGGGCCAGAATTCCACCTCCTCAAGGGGAACTGAACCCAGTTTCTCCGACATGACGATCTTCCCAATCGTCATCGGCATGTGCTCGGCATATCTCCACGGGTTGGCATCCGAGCACAGAGGAAGGTCCTTAACGTTGAGCTTCTTTGGAGGTCCACGTGATGCTGTGATCTTCTGCATCTGGAGCTCCAAAGTAGCGGCCTTCTGATTATTCTCCCTCTGCATCTGTTGGATCATACCAACGATGGAAGAGAGAGCCTGTCCAAGCTCTGCTGGAAGAGCGGACGAGGTAGAGGGGATAGGTTCAGGGACCTGAACCGGCACGTCTGATGATACGGGAACCTCTTCCTCCACGGCAATAGGATCTCGATCCTGCTCCTCGCCCTCTGCGAGGAGATCCTGCTCCGCACGATCGGACAAGTCGGACATCTTGTCGTCCAACTGGATGTCCTGCAAGGCGTCAGCGACATCCTCCTCCACTGGAATCTGGATCAGAGGGATCTCCGGCCGAGGCTGGGGAACAACAGCATCAGGGGAAGCCTTGGGAAAAAGGTATGCCCTCATCTTCTCGTTAGGAAGATAAGGTCCAGTGGTGTTTTTCTGAAAACCCCTTACCCATACGCGAAGCCTCTCCCTCGCTGCATCTCTTGACTCCGCCGACCTAGGGGATTCAAAAGCCTCTGATAGCAGGTTAGTACATACAGCACATACCTGCGGATCCCAGTAACGATGGTCATCATTGGAGGCTGCACAAGCCGCGTGCCTCCTACACGAGGCATGTCCGCAAAAGTTCTTACTGCGGACATTGCAGAAGACACTATCACACTTCGGATGCTCCTCCTGTAAAAGAAGAAAAATTTCCATGAATATCAAGTGAATTTTAATTCACATGTAACAAATGAGTATTCAACAAGAATAAGGGAAAGACCCCTACTTGTGAAACCCACACAAACACCTGTGGAAGCCCACCAGCCAAGTCACATAGTTAGTCTTTACTAGAATAACCAGAGAACGTATTTCCAAAGGAAATTAGGTGTAGCTCACACCTAAGGTAAAATATTACCATTCTGGCCAGGAATAAAAGAATTATCTTTTATCCTTGTAAGGCGACACCAGGTGATTATATCAGTAACACAAGTAAGATAGAAAAGACAGTGTTGTAACCTACTACATCATGAACTCCCTTGGTTGAATATACCACCAAGAGAGGACTGATACAGTACCTGAGGGTGGTGTGCCAGCCGGCTATTGCCGCTCAGCACCCCCCCCCCTTGTTTTCGAAAGGTAGATCTCAAGTACACAACATCAGATCACCTTTATTGGGGAGAACTCCAGATCCCATGCCTGAACCGGCCGGCAGTGGTTGCCGGACCGTAGCCACCCGGTTTGCACTGCGTTGCCGGCCATCATTCTTAGTGGCCGGCTGACTGGGCAGTGTCGCGGGCCGGCCGGCAGCAGTAAACAAACCCTGCCGGCTGGCCCCCACACTAGGCAGCGCTCGGCTGCCGGCCCCACTTGTAGTGGCCGGCAGATGAGCAAGAGACCGGCCGGCAAAGGTATACACCCAACGCCGACCGACAGCAAGAGAACTGGAGAACACCCCTCCCCACCGACGGCCGGCCTGTAGGCCGGCAGACGGCAAGGACAACACATACTAAGACAATAGAATGAGTGCCGGGTTAAGAGACTATAAGTCTCTGGGCCCGGCACCCGAAAGAGTGCCGAAAGGAAGGGGAGACACTAAGTCAAGCTTCCTAACCGCTGCCTACTGAATCTTCAGACGGCAGCGATAGAGGGACCAAGAAAGGACCGGGCAGCACTCAAAGTAATGGTCTCTGCCGGTCGGCACACTTTGCCGGCCGACAGGAGACCACGTCAGTTCCTCATCCCAACCTAGGCTAGGCAAGGATGCAGACGACTGACACAAGGAACGGAAAAAGAGAAGGGAAGGACAGAGGGTCCTATCCAACCTTACCTTGGTTAAGGGTCATTCCCAACTAAGACAGTTCATCTCAGTTAGAGAAAGACCCGAGAGGGAGGCCGGCACTACTGGCTGCCTCCCACGAACCACGGCAAGGAAGGAATTGCCTTTCCAGAAAAGGGAACATATCCCGAGACCGGAACGGCAATAGGACAGTCTGATGAGTCACCGAGTAAAGGGATCACTACTGGAACCCAACAAGGTGGACTAAGGGGGTAACCCTTAATGCCCGAGTCAATCAGCAAGGGAGACTCTGCCCCATGCCAGACAAACCGGGCTCAGACTAAACACTGTTGTACTGTCCCCCTCTGAACCAATACAGTTGGAACGGGAAGGTACAGTACTACTCCAGCATAGATATATTTGAAGATTAATTCAAATAAACCA
>NC_090733.1:74671542-74704042 GCF_036898095.1 Palaemon carinicauda | reverse complement strand
AATACGATATCGCAAGCACTCACACGAGATCAAGTGTTTACGAAACGCACGCGAGATTCTGAACTGAGCGCGCGTATGACAAAGAGAGAGAGAGGCAGAATCTCTCTCAGGCATTGCGGGAGGATTTTCGGCCAATAGCGTATCGGCATCTTAGTGACCTCGACCAATAGCAGACCAGCTTCTTAGTGACATATGCAGTGATGTATGAGCGTGGTGGTAAGCTAGTGACTCGCACAGTCGTATGCGTAGAAACCGCCAAGTTTGGGTTTTGGAATTTGATGCCGTAAGGTGGGGAAAATGTCGTAACGAGGGGACGAAAAAAAATCGTATTCCACACCGTAACTTGAAAAAAACGTAAGCTGGGGACGCTGTATGCGGGGGTCTACTGTGTATGTATATGTATGTATATATATATATATATATATATATATATATATATATATATATATATATAAATACACTATTATTGTTGATCAAACCTGCATCTCGGCATATATAGAAACAATGAATGTGAGCAAGTACTAAAGTAATGAATTTTCTTTTGAAGAATGGCTGCAGAGTAATAGTTTAGAGAAGTATGAAAGATAGAGAGAGAAAAATGTGGAAGTGAAGTGCTAGGTAAGTGAGGCAAAGAGGGCAGCTGACCTGAGGTGGGGTCAGGGATTGGGTCATTCATATGAAGCGAATAAAAAGTAGTTTTGGAAAGAAGTGAAGAGAGAGAGTAAGGAAGGCTGGTTCAAGAATTGAAAAGACAGTGAAAGATGGAAATGGAAGGTTGTTAAAAGGAGAGGAGGCCAGGAAAAGGTGGGTGGAATATTTTGAAAGTTTACTGAATGTTGAGCATAATAGGGAGGCAGATACAATTGCTGTTGCAGGTGTTGAGGTGCCGGTGATGGGAGATAAGAATAAGAGAGATTACAAGAGAGGAAGTGAGGAGAGCACTAGATGAAACTTTAGTAGGAAAAGCATCTGGTATGGATGGTGTGAGAGCTGAGATGTTGAAGGAAGGGGGTGTGACTGTACTTGAATGGTTGGTGAGATTGTTTAATATGTGTTTATGTTGTCAATGGTACCAGTAGATTGGGTTTGTGCGTCTATTGTACCACTATATAAGGGTAAGCGAGATATGCAGGAGTGTTGTAATTCAAGGGGTATTAGTTTGTCGAGTGTGGTGGGAAAAGTGTATGGTAGAGTAATGATTGATAGGATTAAGGATAAAATAGAGAATGCAATCTTAGAAGTACAGGGCGGTTTTAGAAGAGGTAGGGCTCGTATGAATCAGATTTTTACAGTTAGGCAGATATGCGAGAAATATTTAGCAAAAGGTAAGGAGGTGTATGTTGCGTTTATGGGTCTGGAGAAAGCGTATGATAGAGTTGATAGGGTAGCAATGTGGAATGTGGTGAGGTTATATGGAGTTGGTGGAAGGTTGTTGCAAGCAGTGAAAAGTTTCTACAAAGGTAGTAAAGCATGTGTTAGGATAGGAAATGAAGTGAGCGATTGGTTTCCGGTGAGAGTGGGGCTGAGACAGGGATGTGTGATGCCGTCGTGGTTGTTAAACTTGTATGTTGATGGAGTGGTGAGAGAGGTGAATGCTCGAGTGCTTGGACGAGGATTAAAACTGGTAGACGAGAATGACCATGAATGGGAGGGAAATCAGTTGTTGTTTGCGGATGATACTGTACTGGTTGCAGACACAGAAGAGAAGCTTGGCCGATTAGTGACAGAATTTGGAAGGGTGTGTGAGAGAAGGAAGTTGAGAGTTAATGTGGGTAAGAGTAAGGTTATGAGATGTACGAGAAGGGAAGGTGGTGCAAGGTTGAATGTCATGTTGAATGGAGAGTTGCTTGAAGAGGTGGATCAGTTTAAATACTTGGGGTCTGTTGTTGCAGCAAATGGTGGAGTGGAAGCAGATGTATGTCAGAGAGTGAATGAAGGATGCAAAGTGTTGGGGCATTCAAGGAAGTAGTAAAAAATAGAGGGTTGGGCATGAATGTAAAGAAAGTTCTGTATGAGAAAGTGATTGTACCAACTGTGATGTATGGATCGGAGTTGAGGGGAATGAAAGTGACGGAGAGACAGAAATTGAATGTGTTTGAGATGAAATGTCTAAGGAGTATAGTAGGGTAAGGCAATTTTGGACAAGCGAGGCAAAAAATTGGACAGATGCAATATCTAAAACTATTTATAATTTTCAAAAACTATAATGCTGTTAGAAATTCCCCAACCTTCTACTTTATAAATATTAGTACGTTTGGTTTTGTAAAAGTATTAAATACCACTAGAAAAATTGTTGAATATGGGTGTCCAATAATTGCCTCGCCTTCATTTTAGGGCTTCTCAAAAATAATACTAGAAATTATTTTTTCTAAAAAAAGATTAGTAGATGATACTAAAGGAAGGTTTTAAATAAAAAATTGATGAAAAAATCTGGAATATCTAGTGTCCAATTTTGCCTCGCCTCGAAAAATGGTGAGGCAATTTTGGACACTTAAATGAAAAAACTAGTTCATGATGTTAAGTTATTAACCCTTTTACCCCCAGGCTCTTTGGAAATTTCCAACCCTTAACCCCCAAGGGGTTATTTTTTTCCCAGCACATTTTGCAGTATATATTTTTTAAATTGCTCTAACAGCCTTAATTTTTGTCATAGAGAGGTCAGGTTGGTCTCATTCTCTTGGAAAATGCCTGAATTTTCTAAAAAATTTATCAAAAATCTGAAAAAAAAATTTTTATAGCATTTTTTTGCAAGGACGTACCGGTACGTCCATGGGGGTAAAGGGATGGCTTTTGTGAAACGTACCAGTACGTCCTTTGGGGGTAAAAGGGTTAAGTAATACATTTTGTAATTTTCTTATCTTTTATATTATTCTTATATGTATCTATATATTTTCTTAATAATTTTAACCAAAAATGATAGTTATTTGAAAATATTTTTTATCATATACTTCAAGAGAAAAAATATTGATTTGTAAAAAACGGAAAAAGAAAAAGGTTTTCTTTTCAAAGATGATGATAATAAAACCTATTGCTAATAAAAAAATATGTACAATACAAAACCTGAAATAAAAGTGAACAATTCAATATATATTATAGCCATATACGTAACAAAATAAATGCCTGAATATAAGTCTTGTCTATTTACTTCAACTGAATGCTCAAAAAACTGCTTCTGTTCTTTTATAGATGGCACTAACCATTTTCGTTAAGGCCTGGGTTTCATAAATAAAGGACTTTTAATTACATCTGTGATTTGAAAAAGGTATGTATCCGTTTGGTGCTCTGGATACTCCTCTACCCCTGATGCCTGGCGGATGATCTTAGTGGAGTTAGTATGGACCGGCAGGGGTCACTTGCCTTAGTTAGGCACTGTGCATCACAAGGAACTGGCTGTCCTTTGATGACTCTAACCAACGAATCCTCTATGGATTTAATCTTTCTTTGAAAAGCGAAAATGAAAGAATGGCCCCCCGTCCCGGGCGTTGCATGGTGCTAAGAATCTTCCGGTTAATAAATACAAAAGAAAAATTGAAAATTGGTAATTGGAATGTTAGAAACATGAATCAGATTTGGAAGTTACAGCAAGTAGAGAATGAATTTATGAATTACAGTTTGGAAATCTTAGCCCTAAGTGAAACATTTTGTAAAAGGATCGGTAAAGAACTCACACCAAGGCAATACATATCTACAGTATCTACTCAGGAAGAACAGATGGAGTTGGAAAAGAAGGGGTAGGAATGACGACACCAAGAGCAGAAAAGTCATTAATGGAATGAAGAGCTGTATATAGCAGATGGTCACTTGCAAAGTTTAAATCAAAGCACTGCAATATGAGTACTAAGTTAACTATGCACCAACAAATGATTCCCCTGAAGACAGGAAAGATGAATACTATAAGGAATTGCAGTGTGTAACAGATGAGATCCCAGAGATCTAGAGATACGAAAATTGTGATTGGTGACTTCAATGCTTGAAGTTGCAAGGAATAATCAAGGTATAGAGAATGTGATGGGTGTTGAGGGTCTTGGCGAAGTTGCAAATTAAAATGGGGCAGATTTTATAAGTTTTTGTTCTTTTCCAGCACAAGGGCATCCACAAATATACATGGGCTTCATCATGTGGCAAATACAAAAATCAAATAGATCACATAGCCATTGATAAAGAGAGGAGGAGGACTCTGAGAAGTATAAGAAGCTATAGAGGTGCAAATATTGGTAATGACTGCTAGCTGCTACACTGAAATTAAAACCGAATGCACCCAACAGAAATGTAGATAAAATATCTAGGTTTGATACAACTAGCTTTTAGAGGATGAGCAGAGAAATCTTTGTAATTGAATGTAAGAATCGATTTGCAGTCTTAGAGACTTTAGGAGACAAATAGCAAACAATAAACGAATGATACTTGGGATACTATAAAAAGGAGACAAAGATAGAAGTTGATTGTTGGAAGTTTTTGAGGAAGTAATGAAAATTGCAAGGTAGAGCATGCTAAGCATTCCAGTATTGATAGTGAGGTCAAAAGAAAAGCCAGAAATGACTGGCGAGAATATTTAGACAGGAAAGCAGATGAGTCTGACAAAGCTATGGATTCAGGGAGTGGCTATGGTATAAGAATTGTACATAGAATTATTATAGAAATCTCTACGGGAGCAAAGAAGAAGAAGCATATACCCATCAAAAAGAGAGATGGAGCTGTTATAACAACAGAAGATGAAGAAAGGCAACGTTGGATGGAACACTTTAGTGGGGTCATGAATAGGAGATATAAAGGGATTAATTTGATTGATATACCTGAAGCTGAGGAATACCTTGATGTGCCCTTCAATGAATTCAGTGTGTTTGAAGTCGAAGCTATCTTTTAAAAAAACTCGAAGAGATGGGATGCCTCTAGTTATGATGGAATAACTGCTGAGATAATATTGGCCGAAAATGATGTGACTCCCAGATTACTTACAAGATTATTTTGTAGAATGTGGCGTGAAGAGGCAAAGCCTGATGAATGGGAGCTAGGAGTGTTGGTGAAAACGGTAAATAGGAGATCTGACTGATTGCAATATTTACAGAGGTATCACCCTTACGTCAGTTGTCATGAAAATACTGTTGTTTATCATCCTCATGCATTTTGTAATGCATAGCAGAGTTGGTGATGCTGGAAAAGGATTGGACTGGATTGGTAACAGGATATTAGCTGACCTAGAGTATGCTGATGATGCTGTCCTTATTAGCAGAAAACCACAGGTCAAGATAAATAGAAGAAAGACAGAAATGAGGAGATTGAAACATGCAATGGAAGAGGAAATATCTTTGGAAGGAAAAAGGTCTTATGAGGTGGAACCATTTAAATATTCATGAACTATGATATCTACTACAGGGATTAAGATTTTGAGTTCAATGAAAGATTCAAAAAAACAAGTGAGACAATGGCTAGGTTAAGTAATATCTGGAAATCAACTCGCCTCAAATTACATATAAAAGTCTAGCTATATATCAGTTTAGTGAGATCGGTGTTACTGTGTGGATATGAGTCGTGGTATAACAATGAAACAATATCCAACAGATTTTATAGATTTGAAAACAAAGCCCTCAGAAGAATATTGGGAGTTAAATGGCAGGACAGGATTAGAAATGAAACTATAAGAGAGATCACTCAAGTGCCATATGTGGATGAGATCATGGTGAGGGGTAGATAGAGATGGTTTAGACATGTTCTTCGCTCTCTCCAAGAGATTAGTTCACCAAACTTTCAACCAGGCTCCGCAAGGCCCTAGAAGAGTTGGAAGACCCAGGCCTATATGGCTGAGGACTATGAAGCGCGAAATAGATGTTGAATGGAGAAGCATTGATTTAAAAGCTCAAGATAGAGACGAATGGCAATCTAACCGAGGTCCTTTGCGTCAATAGGCGTAGGAGGAGATGATGATATGTGGTTTCAAGCTATTTAACTCAAAGTGAGTCACTTTGCCTCCCTCTTCCGCTAAAAACCATTTTGTTGCTATACCAATGCAAAATAATGGATGCTCCTTATCTTTATAAATTACCACATACCATTTTCCTACAACTGAGGCTTCTTTATATGGAGGTGAAACGCTCTCCCAAAATTAATTAAATTCCTTTTGATTCGCTATCAGGACTATCCAAGTAGTTTGAATAATCACTATTAATTACCTCGGTCAATTTAGATTTTTTTATATTCACTTTAGCGTTTGCACATATTTTTCTTAGAAATTGAGAAATATTTGGTTGCTTTGTATTACCATTATTTGTTTTGTTTTTATTTCTCTCAATGCCTTTCTTCAGGGTTTTCCCTTTATTGATCTTCATTTCATCTCTTTTTCTTAAATCTTCGATTGCCTCCCTTTCTGTTACTAATGACTTTCTTATTCTTGTTTTGTTTTTATCATTCTTGGTTGCTTTTTCTGTAAGATTATCTTTTGTAGGTAAAAGTGTCTCTTTGATGGCTCGTTCATAATATGAGGTAAAAATAATAAGAATAAACTGGATATGTACAACTTAGGACGAATATTGTTTATGGGATCAGCTTTGTCTGTCGTTGATATCTCTCACTATCATGCTGTTTACTCTAATGTTGCTGCATTGAATACTATATCGAAAAGGCAACACGCCAGCTGCATCTTTTCTATTGCAGTTATCAACATGGAAATTAGCAGAAAAGGGAAAACATATTTTCCCTAATACCTGAAATTTTCATTTGGATTTGTGAATTATTCTAGGAACAATGTATATACAAGAAAGATTTTTTTTTTTTTATTATTTTTAGCATTTGGGGTGACACCCCTCTCGAGGATGTCACCATGATTTGGTCGATCTTTTTGAAGGTTCCACCCCCGAGTGTCAACACCTTTGAGTCTGTCCCCAGTATTAAATAACTTTTTGAAAATCATATCATATATCCCTCAAGCTAGAAAGACAAACTTTTTGTAGATGTAACTTCAGGGTGTCACCCTGAGCAGACACACCCCCCCCCATACTGCACTCGAAATGTCTTATTTTATATGCTTATGATAACATATATGTAGATTTACACATAAAAGTATATTTGCGTGCTCGAATACAAAGTTTAATTTATATATTCATAGAGTAAGGCAAAATTGGACAGTTTTCAAAGCTATGGTGAGGCAAAATTGGACAGGCAGCTTTCTCACTTTTTTCTTGGCGAGGCAAAATTGGACAATCTTGGATTACGGACACAAAAATTTATGTAAGTCCATAATTTTTTATAGTATATTGATATTGATAGTGACCACAAATTGTGATAATTTGGAAATTGAGCGTTGCTGCTTAACGGAGATACAGACGTGTCCATAAGTGCCTCGCTGTCCAAAATTGCCTCGCCTCTAAGATATTTTTTTTTATTGATGAGATATAGGAATTTCTAATTCTATGATGATTATGAGACAAACTATTTTTATAGATGAGACCTCCCTATTTTGAAAACATGTTTGATTTTTGGTCATAAATTATTAATACAGATTTTGTACAAAAGTTTCTAAAAAGGTGTGCAAAATTGCCTCGCCTTACTATATAGCTGGTGTATCTCGAGTAAATAGGGTTAGGAGTGAAGTAGTGAGGATGAGAATGGATGTAAGAAAGCAGCTAGAATGGATATGAATATGTTCAGATGGTTTGGCCATGTTGAGAGAATGGAAAATGGCTGTCTGCTAAAGAAGGTGATGAATACAAGAGTTGATGGGAGAAGTACAAGAGGAAGGCCAAGGTTTGGGTGGATGGATGGAGTGAAGGAAGCTCTGAGTGATAGGAGGATAGATATGAGAGAGGCAAGAGAGCGTGGTAGAAATAGGAATGAATGGCGAGTGATTGTGACGCAGTTCTGGTAGGCCCTGCTGCTTCCTCCGGTGCCTTGGATGACCACGGAGGTAGCAGCAGTAGGGGATTCAGTGTTATGAAGCTTCATCTGTGGTGGATAACGGGGGAGGGTGGGCTGTGGCACCCCTCAGTACCAGCCGAACTCGGTTGAGTTCCTTGTCAGGCTGGGAGGAACGTAGAGAGGAGAGGTCCCCTTTTCTGTTTCATTTGTTTGATGTCGGCTACCCCCAAAAATTGGGGGAAGTGCCTTGGTATATGTATGTATGATATGTGCTTAGATATTTAATTTTGTATTCTTTGATAGTTTGGTGTAGGTCAATTATGACAAGTCCAATTTAAAGGTTTTTAACTTTCAAGTTATCATTCATCATACCTTTACCCCCAAAGTATTACTGGCAATAACTTTTTTTTTTTTTCCAGCCAGTTTGTGTTCACTGTAGAATGGGGCTTGGTCGCACTGGAGTGATGTTGGCCTGTTATTTTGTGAAGCATTACAACGAGACTGCTGTGCAAGCAATACGGAATATAAGACTGATGAGACCGTGGAGCATAGAAACAAGATCACAAGAAAAAGCAGTGAAGAATTTTGAGAAATATATTAGATAGAATTATTTTTTTACATAATAGATATTATTTATGCTCATTTTTATGTCTATAGAATTTATTGTTGAGTTTAGAAATTAGAACAGGTTTATCAGATTTATGATACGGAATAAAGAATCTTTAAATTTGGCATTTACTTTAACTGCCTCGAGTGTTATAAAAGGAATGTGGAGAGATTTCAAGATCATTGAGTCTGCCTGCCTCTTTTGTAAAGGCAAAAAAACAGTCCTTTTCAGGTGTTTAATATCCGACTAACTACTTTTGTTTACAGGATCATCCAAACTTAGAAATGTTTCTATTCAAGATGCACGACTCAGCTCCTTTCAATATTATTTTCATACATAAAGCTTCAGTGTACGGTATGTACTCACACGCAGGCTACTTGTATGTGTGTTCACACGCAGGCTACTTGTATATATGTGCTTACACACAGGGTAACTCATCCTCTCACAAAATTGAATGTACACACTTAAAGGTAGGTGTAGAGGCCTCGCCTTTATCTTCCTTCCTTATAAAGTATCCTCTAGCTTGCAGGGGAGTGAAGGAAAAGATGCATACAAAAAGTCGAAGGGGACAGACATCAGTACATGCTATTTGTCAACTGTCTTGTACTGGAGTTGCCTTCAGCTGAATGCTATTGCTGTTACCCAACCAGTTAGGTGATAGGGACTTTGAGAGCAATCCTAGTTTGCGAGGTGTATAGGATGCTATTTTTTAACCCCAGGCTTTTAGCCAACCAGTTTGATGATAGGTATACTACTTAATCATGGTAGTGAGGTGTATAGGATGCTATTCTTCAATACTGGGTCTTTAGCCAATCAGTTTGGTGATAGGGACTTCCTCTGATCCTGGTTTGCGAGGTGTATAGGCGGCTATTCTTCAATCCCAGGCTTTTAGCCAATCAGTTTGGTAATAGGGACTTCCGCTCAATGCTGGTTTGCGAGGTGCATAGATGCTCTTCTTCAATCTCAGGCGTTTAGCCAACCAGTTTAGTGATAGGGAGTTCCTCTCAATCCTAGTTTGTGAGGTGTATAGGCGGCTATTCTTCAATCCCAGGCTTTAAGCCAACCAGTTTGGTGATTGGGGCCTCCTCTCAGTCCTAGTTTGTAAAGTGTATAGAAAGCTATTCTTCAATCCCAGGCTTTTAGCCAACCAATTTGGTGATAAGGACTTCCTCTCAATCTTAGTTTGCGAGGTCTATAGGATGCTATTCTTCAATCTCTGGCTTTTAGCCAATTATTTTAGGTTATAGGGACTTCCTCTCATTCCTGGTTTGTGAGGTGTACAGATGCTATTTCTCAATCCCAGGCTTCTAGCCAACCAGTTCTGGTTATAGCAACTAATCAATCCTGGTTTGCATGGTGTATAGGTGCTATTCTCCAATACCAGGCTTTTACCCAACCAGTTTGGTGATAGGGACTTCCTCTCAATCCTAGTTTGGGAGGTGTATAGGATGCAATTCTTCAATCTCAGGCATTTAGTCAATCAGTTTGGTGATAGGGACTTCCTCTCAATCCTGGTTAGCGAGGTGTATAGATGCTATTCTTCAATCCGAGGCTTTTAGCCAACCAGTTAGGTGATAGGGACTTCGAGAGCAATCTTGGTTTGTGAGGTGTATACGGTGCTATTCTTCAACCCCAGGCTTTTAGCCAAACAGTTTGGTGTTAGGGACTTCTTAATCCTGGTAGTGAGGTGTATAGATGCTATTCTTTAATCCCGCAATTTTAGCCAACCAGTTTGGTGATAAGGACTTTCTCTCAATCTGGTTGGCAAGGTATATAGGATGCTATTCTTCAATCCCAGGCTTTTAGCCAACCAGTTTGGTGATAGGGACTTCCTCTCAGCCTTACTTTGCATGGTTTATAAGATGCTATTCTTGAGTCACAGACTTTTAGCCCACCAGTTTGGTGATAGGGACTTCCTCTCAATCCTTGTTTTTGAAGTGTATAGGATGCTATTCTTCAATCCTAGGGTTTTGACCAACCAGTTTGTTGATAGGGACTTCCTCTTAATACTGGTTTATCAGGTGTTTAGGATGCTTTTCTTCAATCTCAGGCTTTTAGCCAATTAGTTTGGTTATAGGGACTTCTCTCAGTCCTGGTTTGTGAGGTGTATAGATGCTATTTTTCAATCCCAGGCTTTTAGCCAACCAGTTTGGTGATAAGGACTTCCCCTCAATCCTGGTTTGCGAGATATATAGGATGATATTCTTCAATCCCAGGCTTTTTGCCACCCAGTTTGGTGATAAGGACTTCCCCTCAATCCTGGTTTGCAAGGTGTATAGGATACAATGTGCAATTCTTCAATATCAGGCTTTTAGCCAATGAGTTTGGTGATAGAGACTTCTTCTCAAACCTAGTTTGTGAGATGTATAGGATGCTTTTCTTCAATCCCAGGCTTTTGTCCAACCAGTTTGGTTATAGGGACTTCCTCTCAATCCTGGTTTGCGAGGTGTATAGGATGCTATTCTTCCATCCCAGGCTTTTGGCCAACCAGTTTGTTGATAAGGACTACCTCTCGGTCTTGGTTTGCAAGGTATATAGGATGCTATTCTTTGATCCCAGGCTTTTAGCCAACCAGTTTGGTGATAAGGACTTCCTTTCAATCTGGTTGGCAAGGTATATAAGATGCTATTCTTCAATCCCAGGCTTTAAGCTGACCAGTTTGGTGAAATGAACTTCCTCTCACTCCTGGTTTGTAAGGTGTATACAGTGCTTTTCTTCAATCCCAGGCTTTTAGCCTACCAGTTTAGTGATAAGGACTTCCTCTCAATCCGGGTTTGCAAGGGGTATTAGATGCAACTCTTTAATACCAAGCTTTAGCCAATCAGTTTGGCAATATGGACTTGTATATAGTATGCTATTCTTCAATCCCAGGCTTTCAGGCAACCAGTTTGGTGATGGAGACTTCCACCCACCTAAAGAGGAATCCCATATTATAGGATGAAGGTTTCCAATCATGAAAGAACAAATCTGATTTTTCCTAGTATTTTTGTACTTCCCCGAACTATACAAACATGAGTCCTATAACTTCCCATCATCACTTCCACTGAGTCACAAATGCATAATGTCTGTTCAATATACTGATAAGGGGCGGATCTTTCTTTCTACCTGCCGGTAATTATTGGCTGCTGCCAACAGCTCCTAAGTTTTAACTCAAAATTAATAAAATAATAATACTGTACATATATTAGTAGGTCCAGAAAAACACAATTCATGGGTAAATATTTTAATGAGTGCCATGTTACATATTTTAATACTTCAAATAACATGTAACTTTGTAACATGACCTACATAATGTCAACATGCAATTTCAAACAATGCTAAGATAATTATAACATTATATGATCTATTTTCAAAAGCACTGATTATAACAATTAAAAAGTTACTTTTACATGTTAGGTAAAATGTAAAATTTAATAAAAAGTAAAAAACATGAAGGGAATTTTCACTAATAATTATTTTGGACAGGAATAGGCATTCTAACATATATGTGATCTTCTTTAGCAGGCGAACCTTTGAGCCTAACTCGGTCACCATTTTGGAGTTTGATGGGTTCTTTTGAGTAAGTAGATACTAATTCATCAATAGATTTGAATGTCTGGAAAAAAAACAATGGTAATTTACACATCTCATTTAAAACATCATTGAAATTTACATCATAATAAAATAATTACCTAAAATCCTATACTGCAAGTGTGTAAAAATGATAACTATAACAAGTTTTGAAGATGAAACAAAAAATCATATAACTAATAATTGTTCCTGTGCGGCATAAAAACCCTCGTCCTTTAATTAAGATGATTATATTACACAAGCTGGAAACTGTCGTTGGAATTGGAATGTGACAATTTATCCGACTGGTGAAGGTGTGGAGCGAGAAGCTCTACCCATCTCCAGTCAGAGGAGACTCGCTTTGTCTTCTGCCACTGTTGAGTACAAAAATACAAAACAGCTCGTAACAAAAACTGTTCATTCTTTCTCTCTTTTGCAGTGTGTGTTGTTAGAAATGGAATGGAAATAACATTGCCAAGGGTATGGCGGATACCTCCTTGCCAAGGGTATAGCGGATACCTCAACCACTTCATGTCAAAGCTAGCTGTGATCCACACACCCTTTAAGCTTCATGTAGAGGGGCATGTCTGTTCGTAGGCATCCCCGTGTTTCGAGTGTCGATCGTGGCCTGCTGTGCAGTGGCAGGTATGTGGCCTGCCTTGAAGGGGAAGAAATGAGCATGGCATTTGTTGAAAATTAACTACTATATCCTTAGGGGATGAGACTGCCGTTGCTGCCCCTGGATCGGTCCCTGGGGATTATGCTGCAAGGGTCAGGAGAACGCAGATCGACATAGGTCAGGTTTTCTGGCTTTGTTAGTGTGCCAGGAACCAATAGTGTTTGTCGCTCTCCTTTGGAGGCTGAGAACCCTTCTCCAGCGACTGCGCAGACTATCGACGACACGTTTGACCTAAGGAAGTCTTGGGCTCCCCTGAAACCCATCCGTGTTTTGGTAGATAAAGAATGTGGATAATTATCGTACAGTGTGCCTCGCCGAGTGCATTTGGGTCCATACAAGAAGGTATTCCCCCATTGCCTTCGGCCTGCCCAGGCCTTTGTCAGCCCCAGTTATTTTCCTGGTTCTGTCGTTAGGAGGGAATGGTTGTATTTGGATGCTTTCCTCTTTGAACAGTTGAGTCGAGGCCTTTAAGACAAGAGCTCAGTAGATCGGGGAGTCCTGCAAAGCTGTCCTCCATGAATCCAATACTGCCTGCACTCCTGCACTGACGAGTCTCTAACACAACTCGTCAGTGCAGGATGCCATGTCTCATTTGCCAGAGAATAGAGTGCTGGCAGTGGTGGATTCATGGAGGACAGCTTTGCAGAACTTTCTCATCTACTGAGGTGTTGCCTTATAGGGCTCTGAACATTCAAAAAGGAAAAAGAGTAAACCTTCAGGTTCCACCAGGTTCGTGATCAAGGAAGGGGCCTGCACCCACTCAGCGACCGCGTTCCATACCTCCCGCAACCTCTTCATAGAGCTCGGGAACCCTGTTCCGAACTTCCTTATGGAAAGCAATTATGTAAGCAGTCTTTTTGACCACCCCATCTCACTCATTTTTTGACTACCCCATCCCACTCTTTTCAAGAAGGTGGAGGTGGGAAGAGGGAAATGCTGAGATAGGTGTACCCGCTCTCCTGCTTCTGAGAGTAGGGGGTTGTTTGTCTCACCACTGAGCAACACAGCAGACACACGAGGTCGAGTCTTGGGTTTTGAGTGTTCTTCAAGACGATTACTTGCTACCCTGCCATGACCACCAGCCCCCTTCTCCTGTTCTAATTTATTTCCCGATGGAGCACCAAACATCTAAAAAAAAAAACCCTGACCTGGTGAGCAGAGGTGGACGAGATGTTGGAGAAGAAAAGTTCAAAATCATTCAAAATGAATCTCTTGGCTACGATAGTCAGCCCTCCTTTTTCGCAGGTTCTTTCTTTGCTATTTCGGTTTTACGCGACTAAGAACCCATGCTCCTTTAGGCTGCCCATTCACTAGTGACTGAATCTGTGAGAGTAGATCAAAGTGGGTGGAGTTTCAGCACATTGTTGTGTGAGTGTTCAACTTGATCCTCCAATCAGATTGAGAGGTCTAATAGCTACAATCGATTGTTCGTTCAGATCTAACGGAGGTCATTTACAGACGGATGTAATTTGCCCAGACTGAAACTGCTTGTTTGCAGTCTCTTTACCAGACACATAATGTCTGAGATTTGGGTGGCTAAAGTTTTTTGGGACGAATTTATTGAGATTCATATGTGTCATCCATGCCTATGGCATGTAAAAAGCAAAATTTATTCAGATAGAAACGTTAGAAACAAGGCTTACGAAGTTCTGATAGAAAAAATTAAAGAAAAGTGTTCAAAAGCAAATAAAGACATGGTGAATAAAAACTCAACAATATGTGCACTGTGTTTCGAAAGGAACTAAAAAAGGTTGAAGCCTCCAAGAAATTGGGTTCAGGAACTGATGAGGTGTATGAACCATCTCTATGGTATTATGATCTACCATTTTTAAAAGCATCAGAAACACCACGTCCTTCTGTCTAATGTGCAAGAGGTTAGGGAAAGAAATATACATTGCATTATTGTATTTCATGAAAGGAACATGTTAACTTGAACCATGTAATATATAATTCCGTATATAAATGAAACTAAAATTTTTTAAGGCAACATATATGCACAAAGTTATTTTGAAATATTTAACATCCATAACCGTAAAACAGCAATCATTATAATGTTCAGATACCAAAAGTATTTCTAACCCCCTCTAATTGCCAGTGTACTGCACCTTAACCATTGAAATAATTCATAAACATTTCTCGAACTTTCTCTGGTGTCATGTCCATTTAAGTCAGGTAATAATGGTGCATGATAAATCTCTTTTTGTGTCTGCTCTTTTTCTTAAGTCTTATATATTTACAAGCCCCAAAAGCAATGGCATAAAGGTCATTATCGTGGAGCGGTTCCGCCATAGGTGTTAACTGCTCTACTGCCGAGACTGAAATGACATGTTTTTGAAGATCTGATCGTAGCATGAGTGCTCACCAGTACAATTTCAAAGCCTCGCCCACTACAATCTGATTACTCAATCAAGTCGCTAGTGAATGGGCAGCCTTACACTGCGATTGTTGCATGCCACTACCTATCTCTCCACCCAGCTAGTCCTAGCTCTCTCTGTACAGTGTATACCCATTAACTGTGGTAAAAAATTACAGCTATATTTGAAATAAAGTGGATTTTGATTAAACTGGTGTTTCACTTTACTGTATCCAATAATAATGCATGTAATATTCACATTTTACTAGCATACTTATAATTAAAAATAGCAAATTGTAATCTCGTGCATTTACATTCAAATCAGCTGAATGACCGACTGCATAGTCCTCCAACCTCAATTTTCGGATCAAATAATTTCCCTATTATTAACCCTGGATAGGTACGATGGGTCGTTTGCGACCCCGAGCGTCAAAAAAAAACAGGTTTTTCTCACGTGACTCACCCCCGTGACTGAATTTGTGGGTGATCGACCTGCAGGAGGTGTCTCCCCTACACGCTCTAGTAGTGTCCAGATGTGCATTGCTGTAGCTGTACTCCTTCCCCGATTTCTGAGACGCGTCGGGGTCGTTCGCGACCGAGTTTACCCTTCTAAGGTAGTTTGCATAATTATCAAAGTTATTACGTATTATGAAATTGTCGTAGAATGGTGCAACTTGTATAGGTTATCAGTTGTGGAAAGTCTTGGTGGATTGTTTGGCTACCATGTGCATGATTTTTTTTTTAGTTAAAATGTCGTTCATCACCACGAGGACCATTTTACCGCGAGTGCCCCTTTTTCATTTTTTTTCATTTTTTTGCCAAGTCATTTTTCCGTAAGATATTGCCAAATAGGGTCGTAAAACTTTTGCTTGTTTAGTGTTGGAAAGTGTGTCTAGATGATCTGGCTACCCATGCATGACTTTGTTTTTGTCAGATACGACGTAGTTATTGGTATATTGGGTATTTAACTGCGGTTACCAATTTCTGTTTTTTTTCAATATTTGTAAAAATTACTACGTAGTAAGGAATTGCCGTATATTATTCATTTTTTTTTTCATGTTTATGTGTTAGAAAGTGTGCCTTGATGGTTGGGCTAACACGTGCATGTCTTTTTTTTTATCTGAGATGCCGTATATTAGAATGTCGGGCATTTTACCGCGAGTGTCCCTTTTTCATTTTTTTTCATTTTTGTGCCAAGTCATTTTTCCGTAAGATATTGCGAAATAGTGTCGTAAAACTTTTGCTTTTTTAGTGTTGGAAAGTGTGTCTAGATGATCTGGCTACGCATGCGTGATTTTGTTTTTGTCAGATACGACGTAGTTATTGGTATATTGGGTATTTAACTGCGGTTGCCAATTTCTGTTTTTTTTCAATATTTGTAAAAATTTACTATGTAGTAAGGAATTGCCGTATATTATTGATTTTTTTTCATGTTTATGTGTTAGAAAGTGTGCCTTGATGGTTGGGCTAACACGTGCATGTCTTTTTTTTTATCTGAGATGCCGTATATTAGAATGTTGGGCATTTTTCCGCGAGTGCCCCTTTTTATTTGTTTTGCATTTTTTTGCTTAGTCATGTTACCGTAAGGAATTGGCAAGTAGTGTCGCAAAACTTATATTTTTATAGTGTTGGAAAGTGTTTCTAGATGATCTGGCTACCCATGCCTATTTTTTTTTAGCCAGATATGGCGTATATATAAGTATGTGTTCGATTTTCCTGTGATTGCCATTTTTTCGTTTTTTCCCATTTCTTTCAAAATTACTACGTACTAAGGAACTATCACAGAGTAATATTTCATTTATATGTTTATTTGTCGGAAAATGTGCCTTGATGGTTTGCCTAGCACGTGGCTGAAATTTTTTTTTCTGAAATGCCGTATATTAGAATGGCCATTTTTCCACGAGTGCCCCTTTTTATTTGTTTTGCATTTTTTTGCTTAGTCATGTTACCGTAAGGAATTGGCTAGTAGTGTCGCAAAACTTATAATTTTATAGTGTTGGAAAGTGTTTCTAGATGATCTGGCTACCCATGCCTATCTTCTTTTTTTAGCCAGATATGGCGTATATATAGGTATGTGTTCGATTTTCCTGTGATTGCCATTTTTTCGTTTTTTCCCATTTCTTTCAAAATTACTACGTACTAAGGAACTATCACAGAGTAATTATTCATTTAGATGTTTATTTGTCGGAAAATGTGCCTTGATGGTTTGCCTAGCACGTGGCTGAATTTTTTTTTTCTGAAATGCCGTATATTAGAATGTTAGCCATTTTTCCGCGAGTGCCCCTTTTTATTTGTTTTGCATTTTTTTGCTTAGTCATGTTACCGTAAGGAATTGGCAAGTAGTGTCGCAAAACTTATATTTTTATAGTGTTGGAAAGTGTTTCTAGATGATCTGGCTACCCATGCCTATCTTTTTTTTAGCCAGATATGGCGTATATATAGGTATGTGTTCGATTTTCCGGTGATTGCCATTTTTTCCTTTTTTCCCAATTCTTTCAAAATTACTACGTACTAAGTAACTATCACAGAGTAATGATTCCTCTAGATGTTTATTTGTCGGAAAATTTTGTTTACTTTTTTTTTTGATTGAATATCATCAATTTTTTTTAGCTAAAATATTATATTGTTTTACATTTTTTTTTTTTCGATTTTATTTCCCTTCAAAAAAATTTTTTTGGGTCAGAATTTTAATTTTATAGTCGTAAAATAATCGTCAATTATCCAGCAACCCACCATACAATTTTTATGCATATCCAATAATAATTAGATTAGTAAATAACACCTTGAAATTGACATACCCTTCCTACATTTCAAGTGGCAGATTAGGGAGTCTGAGTCAGTGTGGTTGGCGGCCATTTTGTGGACATATCCGAAGCGTAAGCTGCCCTATCTATATATATTCTTGTTCCCTATAGAATTTGTGATATTTTGGTATATTTTTACCTGCATAAATATCATATATATTAAATATATGTATTTTTTTACGAAATTTCTAAGTACTCAAAAAATTACCTTTAGATATGGCCCCTGATATAAATGTAATTTACAAAATAATGAAGATTTTTTTACATATTTCTATTTTAGGATAACATATGTTTATTCCCTAAAAAAATTAGCCACTTCCTATTTCATTTGGGTACCCAAAAAAATTCATGAAATTTGGACAAATTTTTTTGGCCAAAAAAAGTTACCCTTTTTTTCTCATTTCAGATCTTCACCTCCATGGGTCTGACTTCATCCAAAATACATCAAGATGTGTCCTAAACATTCAAGAATCAATTCCTAAAAGGAATTGTGTATATATGTATAAACTTTTTTTTTATGAATTTTTATGTCAGGTCTTTTTTTTTTCTACTTAATTTTTTAAAATATTTATAATAAATAGTTTTTCTGCAGATGAGTAGTATTTGTCTTTACAGTTGTTTTAAGCATTCATTGAAGTTTTTTTTGGCAAAAGAAAAAAGGAGGTTACTGCTAAAACTGATTTTTCAAGAATTTTTTTTGGCGTCGGGGTCGTTCGCGTCCGAGTATACCCTTAAAGGGGTGTCCGAGGAGCGTACCTATCCAGGGTTAAGGCGTGGTACCGAAGGATATTTCATATTTACTAAAAGAAACTATTATTACTTGATCTATCATTTTCCAATTAGCATACTAATTTCAATAGTTTTATTTGAAAAACTTCTCTCATATTTCATTTTCTTGTACTGGGAGTTGAATCGCATAACGTTAACCATAGTTTGTCATGTTGCGGATGCATGATATTTTATAGTTTTTAGCTATGTTGTGCTAAATGAAGCTAAGGAAATTATTTAGAGAGAAGAGAAGGACCCTGACCCTGTTTTTGTTTGTTTCTTTAAAAGAATAAATTACTACAAAGATATTTGTTTTTAGTTTATAGAATAAGCTGTGTTTGTGTTCAAGAAAAGTATAAAAATGAAACTATTTGCGAGTTTCAGCAATGATTACAACTTCATTAATGAACGACGAATGTTTTTACTGTAAAGATATAATGTGCTCGTTAATCCTTCAAAACTACTATGTAAGTACTGTAGATAAAATCATACGATTATTAAAATCAAGTTTTTTTTTTTTTTTTTCTGGCTTGGTTATTGTGGCTGTATGCATTTATACAATGATTATACTGTAATGTTACTGACGATACTTTTATAATTATCTTATATTTTTCTACCCCATGAAAGTAGAACATGGAATAAATATAATTACCAGGTTACTGCAATGTAGATAAAGGATACAGTACTGCGCAAGAGATGGCACATAGTTGTGTAATGCTTCAAGAAAATATGTAGACTACGTGAGACGTCTGAATGAAAACACCAAATATTTACAGTACAGTTAAGCTGTACTATAGTGTTATTACTGTACATATATCACAGTAATATACACTACAATATCAGCGAGTGTTACAGTATTACTAGATATGAACAACTGTTTGTTATACAGAACAACAAGGGGGTGACGAAGACTCGGTAAATATTTACTTTAGCTCAATACTGTACAGTAGCCTTACTGTGTCCAGTGCATAGTGTACACTGTACATATAATTATCAACTGTGGTAGAAACCAAAAAAACACTATTAGGCAGAAGGGCACCAGCTCGTGGCAAGGGGCAGTGACTTTTTAGGTTAGGAGTTAGCCCACCCTAGTGGCACATTTATTCGCGAAAATTCCCTTATCGCGCCTGTTTATAACCTAACTACTGTGAATTACGAGGGCCGACTGTACAGTCAAC
Source organism: Palaemon carinicauda (assembly GCF_036898095.1). Taxonomy (NCBI): domain Eukaryota; kingdom Metazoa; phylum Arthropoda; class Malacostraca; order Decapoda; family Palaemonidae; genus Palaemon; species Palaemon carinicauda. Next base: position 74,684,256 of record NC_090733.1, on the reverse strand, counting down.
TCTTCCTAGTGGAGAAAGTGAAGGGGGCTTGGAGACAGGTCATTAACCTCTCTCTTCTGAATAAGTTTGCGCACCAAAATAAGTTCAGTATGAAAACAGTGCTGTTCCACTAGAGAGGGAGACTTCATGGTTTCGATATATCTGAAAGATGCGTGGTGCTTTCAAGTGCCTGTTCATCAAACCTCTCAAAAGTACCTCCGCTTCTCCCTCTATGGTTCGGACAAGTACAGCTCTCCAGGAGTTCACTTGGATGTTGACCTTGGTAGCCACATAGTTGAAGCTGGCCTCTTTGGAGAGGCGGTTGTTACAGGATCGAGATCAGATCTTCGCATTTTGCCACAATTTTGGGATTATGGTAAATTGGGAGAAGTCAAATCTTATACTCAAGTAGAGGTTTTAGTTCATGGGCATGTCGATAGATTTGGCCCAGCAAATTTTTTCCAAAGATGACCGCATCAGTAGACTCAGGGAAGTTACATGACTGTTTCTGTCCAAGACAGTAGTTACAGCTTGCCAATGGCAGTGCCTTCTCTGTCATCTATCCTCATTGGAGAAGCTTGTATCTCAAGGGTGGATCCACCAGAGATCTTTTCAGTGATGTCTGAAGGATCAGTGGTCAGCCAATAGGGATCCCCGTTTCCATTCTGTTGCTCAGCAGAGGGGTCCCACTCGCCTTCCCACTTTGACATGCATCTATTCTTGAGTCATACTATGGATGACCTGGTTGCCTCAGGAGTGTGGACTGAAGAGGAGAGGCATCTGTATATCAATGTCCTAGAGATGCAAGTAGTCTTTCTAGGGTTCTGGGTTCCAAACATTCCAAGTACATTTGAGGGGGCACTAAGTAGTGCTGATGGGCAACAGCACTACTAAAGTGGCTTGGGTAAACAAGGTACATTCTGGGGAAGAGGAACGTACTAGCAGACACACTCGGTTGCCAAGGACAGGTTATAGGAGTAGAAGGGTCCCTACATCCACTAGTAGTGGTAAAGCTTCTTGTCCTGAGGGGCTCCCAAGGGATAAACTTGTTTCCCACGCGGCTGACCAGGAAGCTCCACATGATTTGCTTCCGCATTCCTAATCTGTGGGCTGTGTTCGAGGAGGCCTTCCAACACCCATGGAATTGCCTGGACGTTTCCACATTTCCACCATTTAGCCTGATCCGGTTAGTAATCAATACGCCAGGACTTACGAGGACCCTGGTAGTTCCTAGATGGTCTCGTGCTAAGAGTTATCCTGATCTGTTTGCTCTTCTGGTTACTGTCTGGAAAGAACTACCCTTGTGGCCCACTCTTCTGTTAGCTGCACCTGCAAAGGTACAGTACCACCAATCCATGAAGACTATTCAGCATCTCCTCCAGAGGTCCTATACAGCTGTTTACCAGCATGTGGGCTATCTTCTACGATTGGTGTCATAGAAGGGGTATTTCCCCGGTCGAAGCAATTCTAACACAGGTTACAGATTTACTTGTATTATTTCACCTCGCTACCACTAGCCCTTAAGTATGGTTTTTCGACTGAAGGGTATACAGTGAACCCTCGTTTATCGCGGTAGATAGGTTCCAGTCGCGGCCGCGATAGGTGAAAATCCGCGAAGTAGTGACACCATATTTACCTATTTATTCAACATGTATATTCAGACTTTTAAAACCTTCCCTTGTACGTAGTACTGTTAACAAACTACCCTTTAATGTACAGAACACTTAATGCATGTACTACAGTACCCTAAACTAAAACAGGCACAAATATTAAAGGTGATTTTATAACATGCATTTCCTAAACATGCTAAAAAGCACGATAAAAAATGGCAACCAATGTTTTGTTTACATTTATCTCTGATCATAATGTAGAAACAAACTGGAGGTAGAGCTTTGCTTATTACCAAGACATATTTCCCATACTTTTCCCTTAGAACTACATCACATCTTCCTACTTTAGATATATAGATATATATATATATATATATATATATATGTATATATATATATATATATATATATATATATGTGTGTGTGTGTGTGTATATATATATATATATATTCATATGTATACACATATACATACCTACATATATACATAAATACATGCATACATATATATATATATTACTGTATATATATGGGTTATGGAAAAAATCCGCGAAGTGGTGAATCCGCGATGGTCGAACCGCGAAGTAGCGAGGGTTCACTGTAAACCACTCCGGTTCCTGGGAATTGACTATGCTCGTGAGGAGCTTTGAGGTATGGTCAAATGAACCCATAGGCCAGGCAAGGGTGAACAAGTGCCCTAAGCTCTATAATTCCTGTTGTGATAAAGGAAGAATGATATCACCCTTAGAAAGTTACTTTCCCTATCTATGAAAGAATATCAAGTTTAGTACCTTCAGGTTTGGTCTAGCCAATTGTGAGCTCAATATGAAGGCTTCTCCCTTTGATCAAATACTGGTGAATGGTCTCATCCAAGACCCACTGCCAGCTCCATGGGCTAGTCGAAGGTGAGAAATTATGCTAACCTGCCCCATTCCTATCTTGACATAGGAGCATCCTTGCCCTTGAAAAGAGCCACTCACCTCCGCCAGAAGGGGGGTAATGGAGATCACCAACCTACCCAATCTCCCGGAGTCCGTGAAGTGGAGCATGACCCCAATGTGTAAACTACTGCTGTGGCAGCAGGTACAAGTTGCAGATTAGCAGTTCCACATGGAAAATTCACAGGCAGTGAATTATAGGCCAGCTTAAGGGTAGGGAATATACAGCCCTTGAAAGCTAGCCCTCTCCTCCAAGAGGGATTCATGAAGCTCATCCAGCAACTGTTTCCTCTAGTTCAGTCAACCCAGATGTGTGCCCAGTTTGTCTACTTCCAACATTTCAGTAGCAGGTAACGGTTCCTTCAGGAACTAAGTACCCGCATCTTCCAGGGAGGGTGAAATGTGTTTGTACATTTACCTGAACTCTTATGCAGGACATGATAGGGGTGCCCTCAAGTCATGTGGTATCCCATTCTCCTAGCTCTTGGGAAGGTCCTCAGAGAGAGAGAGACTAGTTTTAACTCTGGCCAAACCAACTTTCATCAGATTGCATATTTCCTTCCCTGCATATGCTGAAGAGGCTCTTCGGTAGGGTTTAGATCTTTCCTCATAGGGTGGAAATGGTCCATATATGAAGGAGCTCCAAGCAGTCTTTCCTACCCTGAGATTTACGTCCCAGTTGGGATGGCCCTCGGAATCTGGTTACTGGCACAAGTGCCTCCTGCTAACCTGAGGAGGACATCATAAGGGTCTTCAACTAGAGATTATCTCTCTCTGGACCTTCTTCAAGAGAGTAGATTGTATTCAAGCTCTGCTGAGAAAACTCATTGCTAGTGTGTGGATCCTTATTCCTCGGTTGAATCATCAATGCTCAAAGGATGCTTCAAAAGTCTTTCCTACTCTAGGATTCAAGTCCTGGAGTGGGATGGTCTTAATCTTTACGGGTCCCACCTCCTGCTAACTTGAGGAGGATATCACACAGAACTTTCCCTCAATATTGTATGTTCTCTGCATTGGCTACAGAATACTGTATAATTTACAGGCTCTCTCATCATGACAGCCTTAAATGGATCAAGTTCTGTTGCCTTCTTCATCACACAAGCTTTGTTATAAAGACCCACTACTAATCAGTCTTAACACCAGTTTGTGACTTTCTCGATCCTATCCCTTTGAGATGAAGTGGACATGAAAATACCTGTGCCTGTGATGCTACTTGGAGAAGACTGAACATCTCGAATTTAGGTGTTGCAGTCTGCTCATTAGTCCCAACAGGAACAAAAAAGAAGTGGGCAGACATTGTTCCTATAAGCTTTGTGAGGCTGGCTGCTTGCATATGTAACTTTTGCCTTCTAATAAAAAAATCACAAACTCAGCTCTGTCAGTAGCCTTCAGGTTTACAGTACTGTACAAGTTGGTGTACTTGAAGAGGAAGGTTGTGTCTAAAGGTTTCGGACCAACTTTGCTTCTCTGTATTTTATGGATGTTACCCACAGGCCCCCTTTGGACTTACTTTTTTTTTTCTCCCCTGAGGTGGCTACTCAATAATTGTTTAATATTCTGCAGCTCCCTCAATAGGCAAGGAAACATTTCTTCTCAGGTAACCTGTAGGGCATAAGTCTTGAGGAATGGTATTATGACAGATTCTTCTACTTATTTCTTGTTCCCCCTTTGAGGGGATGTAGCAGCTGCAACTGTTGGACACTGGCAGGAAGCCTGATGAGTTTACCAATGGAGCACTTTTGTTGCAGCCTATGTCTGCCAACAAATAATTCCTCTATCTTCCTTGCAATGGGGAATAGGTCTGTGACTTGCCAAACATGTCTTTTGATGTGCCTGGTTTGACACTTCCGATGTCCTCTGGTTTGACACTTCCGATGTCCTCTTCGTGACCTTGTACCGACTTCATTTTAATCGAGTTCTAGCCAAGACCCTAAAAAGCCACATTATTATGAGGTGTTATTAGGATGCTGTTGGCGTTATCTTCCTCATTCCCACATGGAACCAGAAAGGATGAAATGTCCAGGAAAGAAAAACCTTCCAGTTTGGTTCTAGGATAATTTATCCCACTAATGAGTGAATCTTCTATCTTAAAGAACAATAGATATGCATACACATAGGAACAAATAAGAAATTTAAGTAATATATATTTTTCCTAACTATACAAACCTGAGTCCTTTACATAAGACTGAGTACACTCGTAGTTGAAAGGACTATGGATAATTAATGAATGTCATTAGCTTTTTTAAATATAACTATACTTTTTCAGGCTCTTCATGCTTTTTTTAAATAAACCTGTGTACTATATGAAAAGGGCAGTTTATATAATTAGGAGTTAATGTATCATGCTTAAAACTGTTAACTATGATTGGAAATACTTAAAAAAGCACAATGTCATCTAGATCTCGACCATAAGAAAGCATACTGTTCTCACCATCTCGTTAACTTTTTCTGTTCCAAGTGCATAAATAAATCTGTGTACTATATGAAAAGGGCAGTTTATATAATTAGGAGTTAATGTATCATGCTTAAAACTGTTAACTATGATTGGAAATACTTAAAAAAGTGCAATGTCATCTAGATCTCGACCATAAGAAAGCATACTGTTCTCACCATCTCGTTAACTTTTTCCGTTCCAAGTGCATAATGTCCATCATTTCGCTTCCTTATATTGATATTGTAAGTTCTCCCACAATATTGTAAGCAGAGTGTTAGAGGATCACTCGAGCGTGTGGACGGTCGTATCAAGAAGACTCCATCAGCAGCTGTAAAATTAAACAAAATAAATACTATAATTATTATTAATAATAGCTAAGATACAACCCAAGTTGGGAAAGCAGATGCTAAAATGTAAGACCAAGGTCTCTATCAGGGAAAATTGGCCCAGTGAGGAAAGGATATAAACAAAAAAACTGTTCAAGAGAAGTAATGAACAATAAAAATAAAATTTTTTAGAACACTTAACAACATTAAAACATCTTTTCTATATACTGTACTGCATATACTAAAGAGAGAAAGAGACATGTCGTCAGCCTGTTCAATATAAAAACATTTTGCTGCAAGTTTGAACTTTTGAAGTTCCACTGCTTCAACTACCTGATTAGAAAGATTATTCCAGAACTTGGTCACAGCTGGAATAAAAACTTCTAGAATACTCTGCAATATTGAGCCTCATGATGGAGAAGGAATAACTATCAGAATTAACTGTATACCAGTATTACAAAGAGGATGGCACTGTCTGGAAAGAACTGGATGTAAAGAATGAACAGAATTATGAAAAATCTTATGTTACATGTTACATGCATAACAAACTAATTGAATGACTGTACCAGAAATTAATATCTAGATCAGGAATAAGAAATTTAATAGACAATACGTTCCTGTCCAACAAATTAAGATGAGAATCAGTGGCTGAAAACCTCAGTAGAACGATACTCGAAACAAGTTAGAATGAAAGAATTAAAACAGTTCAAAATAGATTGATCACCGAAAATCTTGAAAAAACTTCCTCATTAAGCCAATTTTTTGGTGCAATAAAAGAAGAGACAACCTAATGTGTTCCTCAATAGTAAATTTACTGTAGAGAATCACATAAAATTTTAAAAGTTATACAGAGTTAACGAAACATTATCAATGCCAAGATCTAGATGTTGAAGAGCCACTGTCCTCGCCCTACTTACTTGGATTTTGTTAGGATTCAACTTCATACCCCATAATTTGCACCATGCACTAATTTTAGCTATATAACTATTAAGGGATTCAGCAACCCTAAATCTACATGCAGGAGATGGAATTGATGCCAAGAGAGTAGCATCATCTGCATAAGCAACAACCTTGTTTTCTAGGCCAAACCACATGTCGCATGTATATACAGTAGTATGAAAAGTAATGAGCCAAGAACACTACCCTGAGGGAATATCACATTCCTATATTTACTGCGGTGCCCATCAACAACAACCATTTTAGTAAGGTATAATCACCCGAGAGGAGGGGGAGGGTAGCCCATTACCCCGGTCACTCACACACTAGTGTTGTATCACAACTTTTAATTGCAGGTATGACTTCTTGGGGGGACAGATGAAGGAGGCCCAATCTGTATAAATAGCAAAATATTGTACAAACCCTTCGCTATTTATAAAGATGACTCACTCCTTGGGAGGGTGGAAGTCTGGGGTTTTCTCTACGTAACAGGTAAAAACCCTTACAACTCACTAAATTCCATGCAATGCATGGTCAGTGGCCTACGCAATCTGTGTGTTTGTGATACTAGCAATGTGACTGGTCTAGGTAAGAGTTCTCAAAGACATAAGAATCTTAGAATGTACCATAGATGTTACCCAATCTCACCTCGCTAGGGGTATGGGGATGTAACTAGTATTATTTCTATACTAGGTTACACAAAAGAAATTGTTTTACTTGTAGATAGGTGAGGCCAGCTTGCAGAGGACCGTAGATGCTGTTACAAGAGGGAGGGGAAGATGAAAGAAAGAAAGCTAGTCATTCTTAAACATTCATCCCAGACTAATCCTGGGTAACCTTTGCCCTCAACCATTTGCTACTTTTCCACCAAGGAGCCCAATGTATTTAAACCACTTGTTGTGCAGCCACCACAGAGCCAATGGAGAAGGTCTCCGTGTTCCTGTGGGTCAGGTCTTCCAGGTAGTGGGCGGTGAAGGTTGTCTGACGTTTCCACACAGCCGCCTGTAGTACCTGCATTACACGGCTGCCTGTAGTACCTGCATTAAAGAGTACAGTAGTATTTTTGAACGCTAGGGACGTTCCAATGCCCCTAAACGTCATGACCTCTGGGTGGTTGTGATGGAGAAGGATTGCAATTCAGTGCAAGGTCTATGACCTTGCGAATCCAAGCTGAGATGGTGTTATTTGTGATCATCCACTTTAATTTCCCTGTGCTGACGAAGAGCACTGACACTAGGGAGCGAGCTGCCAAAGTTCTTTGGAGGTAATACCACAAACTCCTTGCTGGGTACAGTAACAATTGATCTGGATCGTTGGTTACGAGACTAACAACCCGTAGGGGCCCTAATCTAGGATCTGATAGTCCTGGATTTTGAGTCTCTAACAATAAACTCAAAGATGAAGATAAGAATTACCTCCCCCATCCCCTTGAATGGGTGACGTCATATGAATGACCATGAAGTTCACTAAATCTCTTGGCCGAGGGCAAGACGAGTATGAACACCGTCTTCGAAGTGAGGTGGCGATCTGTTGCCTGGTGTAATGGTTCATTGGGAGCACCCTTTATAGACTGAAGGACGCAAACCACGTTCCATGGAGGAGGTCTAACTTCCGACTGGGGCAAGTAAGCTCGTAACTTCGTATGATTAGAGAGAACTCCAATGAGGAAGAAATATCGACTCCTTTCAGTTTAAAGGCGAGGTTCAAGGCTGAGCAGCAGCCTTTCACTTCCTCCTCAAGGTATACAACGAACTACGCTATTGTTGGGATAGTGGCATCAAGGGCACAGATACCTGTTCTACGACACCAACCACAGAAGGCAACCCACTTGGCCTGGTAGACTGAAGCTGAAGATCTTTGCAAGTATCCAGCCATCCTCTTCGCAACTTATTGGGAAAAACCTCTCCGAAAGAGGAGGTGCTGGATAGTCTTCAGACGATAAGTTGTAGCAAAGCTAGGGCTTTGTGGAAGATGCTCGCATGTGGCGGTTTGAGTAGATCGTGTCATGTAAGGAGTTCTCTTGGGATCTCCATCAGAGTTGCAGAAGGTCTGGGCACCACTATGTGATGCCTTAGTAGAGCTATAAGGGTCATAGAGAGGTTTTTGGTTTCTCTGGTCTTATCGAGTAGTCTTCTCATCAGACAGAACGGGGGGAAAGGTGTAGATGTCGACGTTCTTCCACTGTTGTTGGAATGCATCTTGCCCGAGAGCCTAAGGATCCAGGTCCGGGGAGCAGTACAGCAGGAGCCTGAAGTTCAGGGACATCGCTAACAAGTCCACAGTTGGGAACCCCACAAAGCCAGGCTACTAGATGATTCAAAGACCACTCAGAGCCCACTATCTGAGTCGCTCTGCTCAGATTGTCTGCGAGCACATTCCGTTACCCTGGAATGAAGCGGACTGACAGGGACTCAGAGTTGTCTTCTGTCCATCTCAGCATCTGTACTGCAGATGGCATAGGGGCTGCCTTACTTGTTTATGTACGCCACTACCATGGTGATGTCGTTTATCAATTCCATGGAGTGACCTGCCTGGAACTGCTGGAGGGCTAGGTAGGCTGCCCTCATCTCTTAAGAGATTTATATGCTAGTATCTTTCGGACTCGGACCAAAGCCCGGAGGCCATATGGTGTACCATGTGGGCCCCCCCATTTCTATTGACACATTTGAAAAGAGCATCAATTCTGGGGGGAAAACGAGACGGTTGACCCCTTTGCTAAACTTCTCATCTGCCACCCACCACCTTAAGTCCGTCTGCGGCTCTAGTCCCATTTGGACAAGGATGTCCGGGGAAATGTTGGATTGATTCCACTTGGACTTCAGCCGCCACTGGAGATCGAATCCAGCCTCTAGACACATTTTTTCACAAAAAGTGTCGACTGAAGAAGCGTGGGGATCCACCCTCAACCTTCTGGATAGCGTCCTTCTCCAATATGGCCTGGACTTCGGGGCCTGTACCTTTGCATAGGAGCACGACAGAACTGGATTCAAAGTCAATGGAGGGAGAGATTAAATGAACGGGTCGCGATACCCTGACCAAATCACAGAGATTGTCCAGGGTTCAGGCCCGTGTAAATATTGTATATTCATTAACAATCTGTACGAGTTTCATCCATAACCGTTATTTGTTGTCTTTCGGTATTTTCATTGAACGTTACCTTAGTTTTACTTACGTTAATTTTCAGTCCCACATTTCTGCTTTCTACATTCAAATCTTTTACCATTTCTTGCAATTTCTCCCATGATTCATTAAAGAGAACTATGCCATATGCAAATCTTAAGCCCTGCGCAGCAACCACCTCTGCCAGCGGTGTTGCAGGCATTCCCCCACTGGTGGGCAAGTGGGAGTATTGCCCGTCCTAGTGGGTACGGCCTCAACTGCTCCCTCTGCCGCCATGGTAGGGCTTAGAGCCTTTCCGCTCAGCTGGAAAGGGCTTCCTCGACACCTTCTTTGGATTGATAGTAGTCGTCAGCGGTTTTGATTTTTGAGGCTGCTTCTTTTGTGGCCTGAACAGGAAAGACCCATCGAGGGTGGAGTTCCTTTATCTCGTCACTTCTGCGTGTGGGATTTGCTGGTGGAATCTTTCTATTATCGAGTCGCTTGGCCTAAGACTAGTTGTTCACCCATATGTTAACTACTTGATGGGAAAGAAACTCGACAGTTCTGGTCCCCGACAATAGAAACGTTTCCATTGATATCCTCGTAGAGTCTTTGGACCAATCCTCTGTTCTGACGAGGTGTCCCATGGATCCCAACCAAAGATCCAGCCATGAAGTAGCTTGCATGGGATACTTCGCTACCTTCTCTATGTCCAAGATCTCTGATGCTGAGAAAGAGACAGTCTCTCACAGGAGACTCCTCTGGTGAGTGCCTCTATGGGATGGTCTAGAGGCATGGCCAGAAGGGCTCATTCAAAACCTCATAATACTTTCTCTGCTGCACGAAAGGTGGCGGGAGGAGTTTAGAGGAGGAGCCAGCAATCTGGGAAAAGGCTTTCATCCGGGCACCCATCAACTTCTTTGACCAGGGCAAAGCTGCACTGGCCTTGGGAAGAAGTTGTGAGCCATAAATGTGGTCAAGGATAGCGTCCTTGTCCTCCTGAGGGCCACTGGCCACAATTGTGTTCAATCCATTGATGGCCCTCATGCATGCAGGCCAAGACCTGGCAGAAGGCATGCTCTGACTCCTGCTTGGCCTCTGTAAGCCTAGCGTCGAAGTTGTCAGACATGGTTGTGGAAGGAACGTCCCTTGACGACGTCCTTGTAACTGAAGGCGAGGTCCTCAAGACTGGATGCGGTATTCTTTGAGACCATTTTGGCATCCTTGGTCTCTGCTACGGGATGGAAGGTAAACTTCCAAAAGTGAAGTCTTGTAGGGTTCTTCCCTCCTAGAGGAAGGCTGTCCCTCTCTTGCAGAAGGAATTGCAGCCGGATGGTTAGTTTCCTTGGATATGGGGCGTAGTTCCAGAGGGACTACCTCTAAAGGAGAGAGACAGAATGAGGACGTCAGTGAGATCTTCCGTGGAGATCAAGGGCTTCGGCTAGTTCGAGGATGATGAGTGTCTCCCGGCAAAGAGGTTGGACGCTCCATTCTCCTCCTCTTTCTTTGTCGTCATGATCAGCGTCAACTGCACCTCAGAGAAGTCTTGCTGGATGTCAGCCTCCACAAATACTACCTCCCACTTCTTCTTTAGGGGGGAGAGAATCATCTTTAGAGATGGAGGTCTGTGCAAGACTGGCCATGAGGCTTTTTGTTTGGGGTCAGATTGGGGAACTGACTTCTCCAATGGGATCCTTGGGGTGCTGGCTACCGACTGGTCTGCCGGAAGCACGCCCGAGACAGCTAGACGTGCTACCTTAACTAAAGCGTCAAACTATGAGGATTCTTTCCCAGACGCAGAGAAGACCGGAAGCTCCTTAGGTAGGCTAGACGACGGAGATTGCCTCCTGGGAGTTCGCGTTCTTTGAACCTGAAATGAAGGGGAGGCAGGTCTCTTACCTGTTAACACTGGTGTAGGCATAGCCTCTAGCTCTAGCTTGAAAGAGCATGATGTCTTAGAGGTGGAAGGTAACTGGCTCCTGAAAGATTCTTTCTTGGTCGGGAAGGGGACCGGGCGTCTGCCGTGCTGGGACTCAGCCATGAGAAGATGATCCTCATGGGAACAAAGAGGCTCTTGCAAGTGAGGAGCGGAACTGGCATGACCTGGAAGAGATGGAATAGAAACTGGCTTAGTCCTGGGAGAACAAGTTTCCCGAAGATGCGTAGGCTCAGGACTGTACCTGGTATGTTTAGAAGGCACACCTTGTTGGAGCGGAGATCGATGACGAGAATAGGACGATCTCTTGTAGGAAGGACGATGGGCGTCGTCTTTGCATTGATCGTGAGTTGGTCGGCGGTCATGAACCAGAGAGTCCTTGGAAGAACAACGAAGAGCTGTAGCTGGAGAGAGATGGTCACGAGATTGCAAGGGACGAACCCTAGCTGGCAAGAGATGCTCCCATGAAGGAAGGCACCGTTCATGACCTGACGAGAGACAATGACAAGCTGACCTATGAGGATTTAGAACAGGAGAGTGACTTTCACAAGAAGGGAAGTGTTAGTTACAAGATGGCGAGTGACGATCCAGAGATGGCGAATGCCAAGGAGCTGGCAAACGACGAGAAGCTGGTGAACAACGAGTTGGCGAATGCCAAGAGGCTGGAAAATGAACAGGAGCTGGCGCCGAGTAGGTGAGTGACGGCATGTAGAGTGATGATCATGAGGTGGTGAGTGATAATCACAAGAAGAAGAGTGACGGTCACCAGGGACGCGTGACACGATGTCAATGCTGAACGTCCATAAGGAGAGTGAGAAGATCGTCGGTCCTTAGGAGAGTTGAAGAGACATCTCTTGACAGATGGAGAAGGAGAACGTCTGGAGGGGCAGCATAGGCTACGCTCCCTTGACAAGGAGTGACGATCCTTGTGATGGTGAGGGAATTTGTTGACAACAGCATGCCAGCAAGGTTCCTCAACAGGGGAGACCTGCTCCAAAGTGTGGGGAGTCAACGGAGTGGCAAGGAGACGTCTAGATGGTCTCAGGAATGGAGTCTCTGGGGAGGGCCCCACTCGCGAACGAGAGGTGACCAGCCGCAGGAGAAACTTGCCTCGGATTTTCCTCCAAGGAGTGCAGTCTTTGGCAACGGCAGCAGCATCATAGGATGATGAAGACTGAGACCCTTCGGTGGCAGGGGTGGAAGACACTCCAGGGGCTTGGAGTTCCGTACTCATCGGTGTAAGGGCTTCTACTTCGGAGAGAGCCAATGTCTGCTTTCTTTCAGCACCAAGGTGAATTAGTTCTAGCAATGTTTCCTTCGACGGGGGGATGGTTATTCCCAGTGAAGGCTAAACCTGTAAAACATAAGAGAATGAAAAAGTTCTGTCCGAGGAAAGGGGCAGAGCTGCTTCTGTAGGGGAAGCAGTCCTATCCCTTGAACCTTGGGATTGACCTGG
>NC_090733.1:74651542-74664042 GCF_036898095.1 Palaemon carinicauda | reverse complement strand
CTGTACAGTACAGGTAAAAAGCCACTCAAGTAGTATTTTGGGGGGAAAGCACCCCATAATTACTTATTCAAAACATACCAGGTTGATACCACACCCTAGAAAAGAGGAGAAAAAAGTATATGCTTACCTTTTTCAAGAGACTTCTTAGATTTACTTCTGGAAATGACATGGAAGTAAGGCCTGTCTATCAGTCTGCGATAAAGAGGGCTTAGCTCGATACTTTCTCCATCTCCAATATTGACTCTCTCTACACAAGAAGGCAAAATTTGAAATCTTTTGTCGTTTGATAAATCAGACAATTGAGGCGGCGGCTTTGGGGCCTTTTCTGAAGGAGCATCGGATTTGAATTGAGGGGACGGCTCCTCATACTGTGCAAGTAAGGATGCTGCTGATGAGTTTGTTGGAAGCTTTACTAAGGGTTTATTGCGAACTGGGCTATTGCTTCCCTGTGCCAGAGTCCTAGTCATCTGCTTTGAGGATGGGTGTGGTTTACTGGGAGTACTGCTTGTAGTTGAAGAGGTTTGCGGCAAGCCAGGCCAGGTCCGGTTCCCATCTCTGCCATCTGACGGGAAAAATGTAACCTGTTTTATAATTAAATACGTCATACATATTATTTTTTTGTAACAAATAGTAGGTACACCACTAAAAAGTAAGCATCCAGTGAATAAATGTGTTTCCTACCAGTCTATTTACATGAGTAAATATATTCAAGCATCTACTTATACAATAATTATGCATTTGTGTACAGTATAAACATAATGCAATGCAATACTGTGACTGAAAATGTGCGATAAAAGGTAAAAGTTGTATTAATTTTACTTTTGGTTGACAAGTACAGGTACGGACATAAAATTGCGAGAAATAGAAAAAATGCCTGGAAAAAGTCATTGCAAATGCATATTGAGGGAGAAAAACATGGTAGACTAGGGGCCAACAAAACTTTGCAGGAATAATACCGAGCAAAACCTATGCATAGGAATAATAAAGGAAGTCATAAAAGAGATGTCGAGGTGTTTTTGTTAATATTTGCAAAAATATAGACAGATGTAATTCTTTGTAGAGGAAAACTGGAACACACAAAATTGATTGCCTAACCTTGACTTAAGTTTTAAACACATTTCTTTTAGCTTCATCTCTGCCTGCAGAGCTTATTGAAGAAGAATCAGTTGTCACCAAAAATGGAGTTTTATATTTCCCCAGACTTGAGATACAATTAAGACACTACATTATGTAAGCACTCTTTTATTGAAATTTTATTTTATTCAATAGGTCATAGAGGCTCTATGTGCTAATGATCGAAAGCTATACTTGTATGTATATATATATATATATATATATATATATATATATATATATATATATATATATATATATATATATACACACACACATATATATACACATATATACACACACACACACACATATATATATATATATATATATATATATATATATATATATCATCATCATCTCTTCTTACGCCTATTGACGCAAAGTCGTCTCTAACTGGAGATTTTAATTCAATACTTCTCCACTCATCATCTTCCACACCACACTTCTCAGCCATGTCGGCCCACATCTTCCTACTCTTCTAGTGCCTTGTGGAGCCCACTTGAAAGTTTGGTGAACTAATCTTGCATGGGGAGTAAGAGAAGCATGCCTAAACCAACTACATCTACCCTGCACCATGATCTCATCCACATATGGCACACGAGTAATATCTCTTATAGTTTCATTTCTAATCCTGTCTAACCATTTAACTGCCAATATACTTCTGAGGGCTTTGTTTTAGAATATACTAAATCTGTTGGAGCTTGTTCCATAGGTATACCACGACTCATGTCCATACAGTAACACGGATCTCACCAAACTGATATATATAGCATGATTTTTATATGTAATTTCTGGTGATTTGATTTCCAAATTTTACTGAACCTAGCCATTGTCTGATTTGCTTTTTTCAATCTTACAAAAGTTCAATTCTAATGACACTGTATTGGAGATCATAGTTCCTTAATACTTAAATGATTCTACCACATTAATTCTTTCTCCTTCCAATAATATTTCATCTTCCCTTGCATATTCCGTTCTCATCGTCTGCCTTTCTTCTATTTATTTAGACCTCAACTTCGTGTGATATTTCAGGCAGTCTGGTAAGCAAGCATTGCAATCTTGTGGTGTTCTGCTAATGACAACATACTCTACGTCTGCTAATTTCCTATTACCAATCCAGTCCAATTCTTTTCCACCATCCCCAACTGTTCTATGCATTACAAAATCCATGAGGAGGATAAACAACACAGATGACATCACATTTCATTGGAATACTCCGCTGTTCACTGGAAATTCATTTGATAGGACTCCACAAACATAAACTTTGCACTTGCTATGCTCATGAACAGACTTAATCAAATTTACATATTTAAGAGGAATTCCATAATAATGCAGGACTCTCCACAAAATTGGCCGAGGCATACTATTCAAAGGCTTTTTCATAGTCCACAAATACCATCAACAGCGGATTTCTAAATTCTACGCATTGCTGTACAACTTATCTCAAAATGAAAATTTGGTCAGTACAACTTCTTCCTTTCCTAAATCCTGCTTGTTTATACCTCAGCTTTTCATCAACCTTCCTCTCTAGTCTCTTTAGAGTAAGCATGCTATATATTTTCATAACAACTGACGTAAGTGTGAGGCCTCTAACTATTGCAATCAGTCAGGTCTCTTTTTTTGCAATTTTCACCAACAATCCTAACTCCTATTCATCAGGGTTTGCCTCTTCAGGCCACATTCTATAAAATAATCTTGTAAGTATTCTGGGAATCACTTCATTTTCAGCCAGTATCATCTAGGCAGTTATTCCATCGTGACCAGGGGTCTTCCATCTGATAGCTCCGACTTCAAACACGCTGAATTCATTCATGAACACATTGAGGTCTTCATCAGCTTCAGGTACATCAATCAAATTATTCCCTTCGCATCTCCTATTCATGACCTCACTAAAGTGCTGCACTCAACATTGTCTTTCTTTATCCTTCGTTGTTATATATATATATATATATATATATATATATATATATATATATATATATATATATATATATACATACATACACACACACACACACACACACACACATATATATATATATATATATATATATATATATATATATATCATCAGGGTAGTGTTCTTGGCCCATTACTTCTCATACTATTTACATATGACATGCGGTTTGGCCTAGAAAACAAGCTTGTTGCATATGCATGATGCAATCCTCTTTGCATCAATTCCATCGTCTGATTGTAGATCTGGGGTGGCTGCATCCCTTAATAGGGATCTAGCTAAAATTAGTGCATGATGCAAATTATGGGGCATGAAGTTGAATCCTAACAAAACTCAAAGTATGATTGTAATTAGATCAAGGACATCTGCTCCTCAACATCCAGATCTCAGCATTGATAATGTTTCCTTAACTCACAACTTTTAGGTGTGATTCTCGACAGCAAATTTACTCTTGAAAAACACATTAGGTTTGTCTTTTTCAATTGCACACAAAAAAATGGCTTATTGAGAAAGTCTTTGAAGGTTTTTGGTGATCAATCTATTCTGAGGTGTTTGAATTCTTTCATTCTACCTGATTCTCATATTAATTTGTTGGACAGGAACTTAGGGTCTATTAAATTTCTTATCTCTATCTAGATATTATTCTCTAGAACCGTCATTCAATAGTTCGTCATGCATGTTGCATAAGATTTTTCATAATTCTGACCATCCTTTACATTCAGATCTTCCCGGACAGTTCCATCCTGTTCGTAATACTAGACAGGCAGTAAATTCTAATAGTCAGGCCTTCTCCATCATGAGCCTGAATACTACACAGTACTCTAGAAGTTTTATTCTAACTGTGACCAAGTTGTGGAATGATCTTTCCAATCGGGTAGAACTTAAGAAGTTCAAAATTGCAGCAAATGTTTTTAGGTTGAACAGGCTGACACAAGTCTTTTTATAGTTTATATATGAAATATTTGTTTTGATGTTACTGTTTTCAAAATATTTTCTTAATTGTTTATTATTTCTCATATTCTTTATTTCCTTTCCCCACTGGGCTATTTTTCCCTTTTGGATCCCTTGCACTTATAGCATCTTGCTTTCCCAACTAGGGTTGTAGCTTAGCTAATAAAAATAATAATGTATATACATATATAAATACATACGTACATATATATATATATATATATATATATATATATATATATATATATATATATATATATATACACAACCCACATTACATTACATATTGTATGTATTCAACCATAAGTTATTACTTTGGAAGGTTCAGCATGCGAAATATAAGCCTCAAAAACCTTGCATGTCTTTAGCGAGCTTCCATTATTTTCTTTAAAGCTTACAAAAGGTAATTCAATTATCAACAAACATACTTGTTAAAGATTAAACATTCCATAACAGTCGCTGTGAATTAGAGTGCCAACTATGAAGGATATGGCCAACTTCACCACAATTTCTAATGTCACTCAAAAAGGAAGTAGAAAATGTAACGTGGGAACTACTCAAAAGGGTTGACATGGCTACGGGTTTAGTCAGCTATAAAAGATAATGGGGACGACTAGAATTATTGGTACTGATGGTAACCACATTGAATCATCCACTAATTATTTATCTATATGCTTTTTAAAATAAGTTTCTTTCCAAATATCAGAGTGAATGTTTAAATTGTGCAATTATTGAAGATCAAAGTTGAGGATTCATCTTTAGGTTCGAATTTCAAAACCATTAATATTGTAAAAGAGGCTTTAAAAGTATTTGAATATTTATATTATCTAGTCTTTTGGAATATTTAAAATATTCTATTAATCATTTTCATTTCAAGATTGGATTTCCACTTTAAACTGTTATTAGAATGAAATCAACAACCTTCCTTTAACTAATGGATATCAAATACCGGTACTTTTTGGAAAGATGTAGTAATCAAGGTCTATTTCATATACTAAATTTAAATGAGGTTGGGTTTATAAATTAAATTTTGTTCAGCCAGATAGGGAACGTAATATCTAGCTTTTGATGTGAGTCAAAGAATTCGGAGACACAATTGTATCTTTTATAATTTTACAGGTTAACTACACGAACATACAGGTAAACATGGCGTCAGGTAATTTCTCTCATGCATATAATTTTCTAATCATCTACTTGTGTTGTATCATCAAATTAATTATTAATAAACTGCAAATACTTTAAAACTACTGTATTATCATTTAATGTTCAAAAGTCTGTACCAAAGTGTATACTGTACTACTATTACGTATGAAACTTAATACTATCCCAAGATTATTCTTAGGTGGAAGCGAGACTGTTAACTCTGAAAGCTTTAATTATCTTGGTCTTCCGTTAACTATAAAACTTGATGGTGCAACGAATTTCTCAAGGGATTGACAATTTTCGCCCTTTTCAAAGCCTGGGTAGCTACAAAAGATGAAACAATTGTCAATACCTTAATCAGAAAGATCTGCCATCAAATAATTGAATGTAATCTCTCCCTAACTTATTGGTATTATCTCTAATTTGCTGCAATGTAGAATGAGTTTAAGAGAGTCACATTAATGAAATTCAACATAAATTACAAAAACAATTTGAGGGACAGCAAAGAAAAGAATTAAGAAATTATAAATTTCCTGAGTCTACCATATGGATGGGCAAGTGGAATGTATGTATAGTAAATCGTACATCTGTCTGGTTCATCTATTTAATATACATGAATATTACGCTTTGTTCGAACATAATTATCATATCAATCATTCATTCACAAAGTGTATCTTACAATATTTACAAAAATATAGAATTTCTGTAATCGTCACATTCATATTACTATCCATAAGCAAATGTGAAATCGATAATCTTTTAAACAAGAAAAATAAAGCTTAACTATCAAGTAGAGCTAAATAACAATAAAAAATCTGCCACACCAATTCAACTGACTATTATTCGTCATAACAGAAAATGTCACCAATCCTGGTTAGAAACAGTGGTCATGTTCAAAACACCGGTCAAACAAACCGGAAACGATCATGTACTTACAAAAGGAAGCTAATAATTGCGACTTTCAATTAGAATTCAATACAGTTGAGACCGAAAGAAATATGACATTGAAAAGATCAGACCATTATTTTGTCCAGCTTCAATGCTATGGCTAGTGCTAGTAAATGCCAATGGGGAAAATAAGCTAAATATAAGGCATGACTCGAAGTAGAGCAATATAACTAACAAAACTTAAATGTGATAGCTCCCTTGCATTCTCAACACCAGATCACAAAAGGGCCCAAGAGGTCACTAGCAGAGTTGAACAAAAAAAGTATACTAAAATTTTAAAAATAATATGCAAATTTCACATATACTTATTTACTTCATGAAGTCATTCGGTTTTGAAAATAAAATATAATTTATTTCCATTAGAATTCTTCATGGGTCATACCAGTATTTGGGCTGTGTTAACTGATCAATTTACATCATTTAAACAGTTGACTGAGTGTTGATAAAAATGACCTCAAACTGCCACTGCTTTATACAATACGTAGCTGGATGAGACTTCCGATTTTATGAAAGGGTTTTGCTCCATCCACTTTTCTGAGGCATGCACAAACCATCAATATTATATGGTAAAATCACTGAAACCTTGAGATCAGAACTAGTTCACTTTTAGTAGCACTGCACAACACAATGAGTATAACATTACTAAGGATATCAGAGAACCTGTATAGTTGAATTGGAGTTAATTTATGAATATGGGTTAAATAGCCCAGTTCTGAAGCTTGTGAGGTCATTCATCAACCAAATCTAACCGAGGAAAACCCTGCAGTTACACTATGAAGTAAAAGTTTGAGGAGTTTGGACAGCTAGGAGGAAAAAATAAAGTGGGAACAGACGTAAAGTAGAAGAACATAAAGTAAGTTGTCCTATGTAACAAAAGAATGCTGCAAATTTCCGTAAGTTATACCGACAGTACACCGCATGAGGTGATGTAACGGTAATAGATGACAAAGGAGAACAATGTAAGTTTAGAAAGACATATGGATGGATCAAATGTTAATTTTTAAGACTCTAAAATACTTCAAAATAATAATGGAAAGCTTTACACAAGAAAAAAATATGCCAGCTACTTACCGATGCACATTTGCCCATGATGAGAATCATCAATAAGATCCTGATGATCACAATCTGGATGATGTATCAGGGAAATCTCCCCAATCCCCAAATACTCATCATTACCAGTAGGAACGATGTTTCTGGGGCTACATCTTCTCAAGCTCGTGTGATACCCACGGCCAATATAACCTCTTCCACAGTTATTTTCCACCCTGCAGCTCTTCACCGGAAGAATGTTATGCAGACCATAACTCTGATTTTCAAACAAAGTTGAATTTGGTATCTTGAAGAGGTTAGGAGGTAAAACCAGTTCAAGTTCTTTATGTAGTGTTATTGAATGTTTGCACACATTCTCATACTGGTTCACTTTTTCTAGACATGCAGGTGAATTCTCCTTATTAACAATCGAGGCCTTACAACCCTCCCCACAGATCAACTCTGAAATTAGGGATTGGCCGAGGTATCTTTTGACATTAGAATATGAGTTAAGTCTTTCAGGATTATCCTCTCTGTCGGTAATAGTAGACATTGCCAACGACGACTCGGAGGGTAATGAACTATTGGTATCGCTAAGTGGCCTCACTTGAGAATTCACAAGGGCAGAGTTCTTTGTTTTCAATAGCAATTCACACGTACAGCTCTGTCTCTTGGATCGTAATTCTCTATGATACCTTCTAAGAGATATCTTTCGTAGCCTTCGCTGGTGATGAAGAACAAGCCAACGTGACAACCGTCGACTTAATCCACGAACTATGAGCCTGGGTGCAGTTAGCACTCCTTTCACATCACCAGCCAAAGGTAAACATCCCATCTTGATACTATAGGCCTACAACACTGGCCTTCATTCATAGAGGCAACCTAATCATTTATATATACAGCCTTGTATATAATTAAACATTAGGTTACCTAAAATAGAAATCAAAATTACTGTATAATAATCCTCATGTTATGCCGTTATTTGCATACAACTTTAAAAATGGGAATGTAAAACTAAACCTAATCATTAATTAGTTGAATTATACTTTGCATGATTTTTGTTCTCCTACACTATTATACACACACACACACACACACATATATATATATATATATATATATATATATATATATATGTATATACAGTATATATATATATATATATATATATATATATATATATATATATATATATGAAGAATTGTAACAGCTGGTATAAGATTTGAATATATAAATCAGAAATGTAGGACTAAAAATGAATATGAGTAAAACTAAGATAATGTTTAATGAAAGGCAGAGGCAACAAAAATGGATTAAGGATGATTCTCTGAAGATTGTTTATGAATATACGTACTTAGGACAGACAGCAAAGGTTTCCCCAGGACATAAGACCGAAATCAAAAGAAGGATAAGCATGGGATGGAGAACTTTTGGTAAACAAAATGAGATTATGAAAAGTAAAATGCCACTTTCTCTAAAAAGAAAGTACTTAATCAGATGGTCCTACTGGTGTCGACCTATGCGTCAGGAACTGGGAGCCTTACTAAAAGCTTAGAACATAAGCTAATTACAACTCAAATAGCTATGGAAAGAATAACATCCCGAGACAGAAAAAGAGCAACAAGGATACGAGAGCAAACTAAAGAGTATATTCTAACAACATGTAAGAAAAAGAAATGGACGTGGGCTGGCCATATAACGAAAATGACAGAAAATAGCTGGACTAGAGATTGCAAATGAAGCAGGGGATGGAAGAGAAGACCATGGATTGGTGAGCTAAGAAAATATGCAGGTATTGACTAGCATAAAAAGACCATACACAGACACGTGTAGAAGGACATGTCTGAGGCGTTTGTCTTGTAGTGAACTAGCAATGACCGATTTTATATATATACTGTATATATATATATATATATATATATATATATATATATATATATATATATATATATATATATATAGTTATACAGTTTATATTGCCACTAACACTCTTGGTTTCCTTTTTTTTCAAATAACCCACAAAGTCCTTTTAATATTGAATTCACTTTGCATGAGATCACAGACATGGGGAAATTTTGCTCATGATAAATACTTCTGCCTGGCCAAAGATTGAAGCCTTAGGATAGAGTAGAAACAAAGGTAAATGGGTGACTTAATCCAAGTTACAAAGAGAGATTAGAGTTGATTTTGACTCTGTTCTATATACTCTATTCCTGTTGAATTCAGAATTTGTACTTTGAATCGAAATCTCCCACCACTGTCGCTGATTGGTAAGTAGGTGACGCTTTTACCATTAACAATTGTGATTTTATTTTCTTTAAATAAGCCACAAAAATATTCTAAAATTCAATTCCCTCTCCCACGGGATCACATATTAGAGGGAGAATACGTTTTTAATGGTAAATACATACCTCTACATATATATGAATATATGTTTGGGTGTAGTAGTATGGGTGTTAAAGTGTGCACTTCTTTAGAGTAAAGTGAAACAGGAACCCCCGTGTCCATCTGTGCAAGGTACATAAATAGTCTTATACGTGCTTCTATAATGAACAAAACATCGGAACCTCGGATATTAATATTATTATTATTACTAGCTAAGCTACAACTATAGTTGTAAAAACAGCATGCTATACGCCCAAGGGCTCCAACAGGGAAAATAGCCCAGTGAGGAAAGGAAATAAGGAAATAAACTATTTGAAAAGTAATAACCAATCCTAAACAAAATATTTCAAGAACAGCGACAACATTAAAACAGATCTTTTATATATAAACTATAAAAAGAGACTTGTGTCTGCCTGTTCAACAAAAACTTTAGCCGCAAGTTTTAACTTTTGAAGTTCTACCGATTCAACTACCCGATTAATGACATAAAACTTCTAGAATACTGTATAGTATTGAGTCTCATGATGGAGAGGCCTGACTATTACAATTAACTGTATACCTAGTATTACAAAAAGGGTGGTACTTTCCGGGAAATTCTCAATATTAAGGATGGTCAGAATTATGAAAAATCTTATGCAACATGCATAACAAACTAATTGATGGACGGTGCCAAAGATTAATATCTAGATCAAGAATTAGATATTCAATAGACCGTAAGTTTCTGTCCAACAAATTAAGATGAGAATCCGCAGCAGAAGACCAGACAGGAGAAAAATACTAGCAACAAGGTAGAATGA
The DNA here is from genome assembly GCF_036898095.1 of Palaemon carinicauda. Classification (NCBI taxonomy): domain Eukaryota; kingdom Metazoa; phylum Arthropoda; class Malacostraca; order Decapoda; family Palaemonidae; genus Palaemon; species Palaemon carinicauda. The sequence goes on along the minus strand of NC_090733.1, from coordinate 74,653,716 downwards.
AAGAATTGAAACACTTCTTCAGAATAGACTGATCGCCAAAAGTCTTGAAAGAGTTTTTCAATAAGCCAATTTTTTTTTTTTACAATTGAAGAAGACACGGACCTAATGTGTTTCTCAAAAGTTAATTTGTTATCGAGAATCACTTAAAATTTCAAAAGAGTCATACAGAATTAAAGAAAAATTATAAATACAGAAATCCAGATGTTGAGGAGCAACTGTCCTCTTCTTACAATCATACTTTGAGTTTTGTTAGGATTCAATTCCATGCCCCATAATTTAAATCATGCACTAATTTTAGCTAGATCTCTATTAAGGGATTCAGCAACCCCATCTCTACATTCAGAGGACGGAATTGATGCGAAGAGAGTGGCATCATCTGTATACGCAATGAGCTTGTTTTCTACGCCAAACCACGTGTCATGTATATAGTATGAAAACTAATGGGCTAAGAACACAACCATGAGAAACACCAGATATCACATTCCTATACTCACTATGGTGCCCATCAACAACAACTCTTTGCGACCTATTACTTAGAAATTCTATAATGATGCTAAGAAAAGAACTATCCACTCCCAACTGTTTGAGTCTGAAAACAAAGGCCTCATGATTAACACGGTTAAAGGCAGCACTAAAATCAAAGCCAATCATACAAACTTCTTGACCACAATCACGGGATTTCTGTACAGCATTGGAGATTGTAAGAAGGGCATCACATGCTCCAAGGCCTATACAAAAGCCAAATTGCAAACTAAGGAACAGATGATGGCCGTCCGCAGACCTATTTAGACGTTTTGCCAAAAGACAAAAGACGTCCAAAAACTTTAGATAATATGGGAGTTATGGAAATTCGGCAATAATCAGTCGGACTTGAGCTACCACAAACACACTTACATAATGGAGTAATATTATCGATTCTCCAACAATGCTAAAAGCTCCTCAACTTTCTAACTTGCACAAAATAACAGAAAACTTTGGAGCTAAGAAATCTGCAGTCTTTATGAAAAACAAAGAAAAAATACCATTTGGGTCTACACCTCCATGAGCATCAAGGTCCATCAACTGAGCTTTAATTTCACAATTAAACTAGTTATCTTAGCCTCAGGAAAACAGGAATGGGGAAGATCAAGTTTCTCACTACTCTGCTTACTGTAATAAGCAGGGTTGCCTTTTCATTTGGACAGTGAGTGACAGAGCTATCTGGTTTAAGTAAAGGAGGAACTGTCGCATCTACAACAAAGAGTGCAGGTTTAAGGGTAGCCCACGACTTATGTTCCTGAGTGGTACCAGAAAAGGTTTCTTTTTTTATTAAATTGTATTACTTTTTAGTTGAAGCATAAACTTATTGAGCAAACGCTCTAAGCTGAGTATGATTATTCCAAGTCAAATCTGATCTGTTACCCTTCCAAAGATGAAATTAACCAGCTAATAAAAAAATCAAGAGTATGAAAAAGTACTATGTATGGTATTTATAGACTATGAGAAGCTTTTGATTCTGTCAAAATATCAGCAATAATGAAAGCCCTTCAAAACAAGAAATAGAAGAGTCTTATGTTAGAACTCTTGAAGATATCTATAAAGCAAATACAGCGATCCTAAAACTACATAAAGATAATAAGAATATTTCGATTGAAAAAAGGAGTTAGAAAGGGGGACTCATCTCTCTCTCTCTCTCTCTCTCTCTCTCTCTCTCTCTCTCTCTCTCTCTCTCTCTCTCTCTCTCTCTCTCTCTCTCTAAATTATTCACAGCATGTCTAGAAGAAGTTTTTATGAACTTAGATTGGGAAAGTGTGGGAATTAATATTAATGGGAAATACCTTAGCAACTTTTGCAGATGACATAGCTGTGTTTAGTGAATCATGGGAGGAATTAAAAAAGATGGTAGAGGATTTTAATAAAGAAAACAAATGTAGGACTGATAATGAATATGAGTAAAACTAAGATAATGTTCAATGAAAATGCAAAGACAACAAGTAAGAGTTATGGACGAACCTCTGAAGACTGTTAATGAATATACGTACTTAGGACATACAGTAGTTTCCCCAGGACAAAAGACCGAAATTAAAAGTCATATCCATGGGATGGAAAGCATTTGGTAAAAAAAAAAAAATGTGATTAAGAAAAGTAAAATGCCACTTTCTCTCGAAATATAAGTATTTAATGAGATGGTCATA
>NC_090733.1:74634042-74646542 GCF_036898095.1 Palaemon carinicauda | reverse complement strand
AAGAAGCAGGTGCTACATGCCCCTCTGTTGGCTGGGGTTCTGCGCTTACTGCCTCTTGAGGCTGGCCTCTGTCCTCCTATTGGGGCCTGTGTCGGAGGGGCCCACCGGGATGAGGACGAATCTTGGAACGGAGGCATAGGGGGTCGCCCACCAGACTTGGCCCTGGCCCTGCTGTACTCACGGAGGCGGTATAGGGGGCGTGACGACTAAGAGCTAACAAAGATGCTGAAGTCCTGTGGAGCATCACGTCATGCCTCTATGCCTTCCATTTGTCCAGTGCCTCTTCCACCATGTCCTCCAGGAAGAGAGCCTCCCTGACGATAGGGGTCCCTCAGAGCCCTCAGTTCCTTGTCCGGGAGTTGCTTTGGCAACCTATAGAGGATGACGTCCCTCCTCCGCAGGACCCAGTTCGATGCGGCAGTGTAAGATTGCCCCGCCAAAAAGGCTACGGCCTTCGACCCCGAGACCGTCAACTCCAGGAACTGTTCTCTTGCTTGGCTGCTCCTCAAGTCATTTTCCAGGACGAAGGAAACTAGTGCCGTGGCCCAGAGGTCCAGCCACGAAGCCGCGTCCCTAACGGCCGATTCCATGGCTGTCGCCTCCTGGACTGTGAAACCCACAGCCCCACCCAACAGTCTATCCTCCGAGGAGCTGGGAGCCAGGGCAGCCAAGTTCCTTTCCAAAGGCTGAGGTCACCGGGAGGTCCCTTCTGGAGTGTAGAAGCGCCTGTGCTTCACCTCCGTAAAGGGTAAAAGCTTCGGTGCGCCATGGGCATGTTCGGCCCTTTCGGTTCTGCTGAGGCAGAGGTGATGTCCGATGACAGGAGAAGGACCAGGGAGGGCTGTACCTCCTTAGGGGCTCCAAACAGGTGTTCCAGGCCGGTGTTGTGGGGGTCAAACCTGCATCGTAGGATGTTCAGGCAGGTCGTTGTCTTCTAATCAGACCTAACACCCTCTGGAAGGATGACACCTCTTCTATCACCTCGTCATCCAGGTGGTCTTGAGACCACGTCTCCAAAAATCCCTCACCGGCCAAGTGAGTCCCACTCAAGGCACCCTGCTATGGGTTCGGGGATCGTACATCCGTGAGATCTGATCTCCCTTCTGAGGGAGTTCCGTGCCTCTCCCCTTCTTTTCGGTTCCTCTTCAACGCTGAAGCACGGTCCGAAGATCTGGAGTCGTAGGAGTGGGTCCTAGAAGGGTTGCAGCCCTTCGCGCGGTCCTCTGCTCTCCCCGGCGCTCGGCACCAGGGGGAGGGAAATTAGGGCTGTCCAGCGGGTAAAGGTCCTTCCAAAGGGTCTGGAGAACAGGGTCCAAGGTCCCCTACCCCGGGAAAGGATCCCTTAATGGGGACCTGAATGGTATCCTGGTGGTGCCTGAAAAGGACTCTTGCTCCCACGAGGTCAGATCGGCTGTTGAGCGCCGCCGAGCTGAAGATGATGCTGCCACCCCGAGAGCGGAGAGCAACTCCTCTACCCACAGAGGGGGCAAAGACCCAGTCACTGGCAGCGGATAACAGGCTGTAAGGCCGCACCGTGTAGAAGGTTGGCAGCTCTGAAGATCTATCAGGTCAGATTGGGCCATGTGGCTACCATGAGGACCCTCTGGGCGGGATAAGGGTTAACTGCTGACCGACCCGCAACTCTGGAGCAAGCGCTCGTAGTTGGACATTACTGCCTGTAATGTTCCCACAACCTTCTTTCTCAACCTCCCCAGCGATGGGAAGGTCAAGAGGACGGTTCCGCTGTCTGTCCAGGAAGGAGAGCAACTCATGGCCCCAAACACCACAGGCGAGAACCTCTCTCTGACCTGGCGGGAATTTTCCTCCACTACGGCGGGTAACGCAGAGGACAGAGATGGATGTGCAACGCTTGGCATGGATGATCAAGCCGAGGAAGGACGAGAACCAGTGCCCTTCCTTGAGGGCAACTTGTCCCTCTTGGCCTTCTTCTTCTTCTTCTTCGCGGTCATCAGGGAAACAGGAGAGGCCAGGGGGGTGCAGGTGAGAAGGGGGGATTGGGGGGATGCCCAGTGGGGAGGGAAAATCCCTGGTCAGCAGCTGACGATATAGAGTAATTTCCTATTTACTGGAACTTGGGAAGTTTTTGTGCTGGAACAAATATATGTATATATATATATATATATATATATATATATATATATATATATATATATATATATATATATGTATATATATATAGATACATATATATATATATATATATATATATATATATATATATATATATATATATATATATATATATATATATATATATATATATATATATATATATATATATAATATATATATATATATATATATATATATATATATATATATATATATATATATATGGATTAATATCAACACAACATCGTGTTCAAATAGAAATAAATTTCTACCTCATACCTGGGATCGAACGCTAGCCCCTTCTAATGAAAGGCCAGGTCGAAACCAACCATGTCACGAGAGCCCACAAAGGAAATTGGAACCTGACCGCTACCAGCTGTCCGAGGATTTACCTGGCGAGACATCAGTCTCTTACCAGCGAGTTTTACCCAATTTCCCGGGCCACCACGTGACACAATCGGTAGTAATTCATTCAAATTACCCCTAATGAGTCAATATGGATTAATATCAACACAACATCGTGTTCAAATAGAAATAAATTTCTACCTCATACCTGGGATCGAACGCTAGCCCCTTCTAATGAAAGGCCAGGTCGAAACCAACCATGTCACGAGAGCCCATAAAGGAAATTGGAACCTGACCGCTACCATATATATATATGTATGTATCTATATATATATATATATATATATATATATATATATATATATATATATATATACACACACATATATATACATATATATATCTATTTATATCTATATATATCTATATAAATATAATATATATATATATATATATATATATATATATATATATATATATATATATATATATATATATATATATATATACACGTGTGTAAGCATAAATCTATATATACACATTTAAATATACACATATAATTCATATAGGTAATAGGTTGGCCAGGGCACCAGCTACCCGTTGAGTTACTACCGCTAAAGAGCTATTTGGTCCTTTGACTAGCCAAGCAGGACTACATTGGATCCTTCTCTTTGGTTGCGGTTCACTTCCCCTTTGCCAACACATGCACCAAATAGTCTGGCCTATTCTTTACAGATTCTCCTCTGTCCTCATACACCCGACAGCACTGAGATTACCAAACAAATTTTCTTCGCCCAAGGGGTTAACTACTGCACTGTAATTGTTCAGTGGCTACTTTCCTCTCAGTAAGGGTAGAAGAGACTCTTCAGCTATGGTAAGCAGCTCTTCTAGGAAGACACTCCAAAATCAAACTATTGTTCTCTTGTTTTGGTTAGTACCAAAGCTCCTGTATAATAGTCTTCAATTGTCTAGAGTTAGAGTTCTCTTGCTTGAGGGCACACTCACAAACAATATTCTTTCGTATTTTCTCTTCCTCTTGTTTTGTTAAAGTTTTCATAGTTTATATAGGAAATATCTATTTTAATGCTGTTACTGTTCTTAATATATTTCATTTTTCCTTGTTTCCTTTCCTCACTGGGCTATTTTCCCTGTTGGGGCCCCTGGGCTTTTAGCATCCTGTTTTTCCAACTAGGGTTGTAGCAAGTAATAATAGTAATATGGATTACAACTGTTTATGATCCTTACAATTGTAGTTTGGTCAATTGCTGATTATGTCTAAGATTGATAGAGCATTCATTAAAATCTTATAAATACAGTAATTGGAATATATATATATATATATATATATATATATATATATATATATATATATATATATATATATATATATATATATATATATATATATATAACGGATTTGGATCAAAGTGAAAAACCTATTTTTGGGTGAGAGGGCCATGTCGTCCTGATGGAAGGGTTCCTATAAGTAGCCTTCTAAGGGATATTTGCTACAGTGATACTCCCAGAGAATTAATCCAAAGGTCTCCAGGATTCTAACTCCTGGCGCGAGTATCCAATAAAGGATATCGCATAATATCAGGGGACGTATTCTAGATACGACACATGGCAATCTTCACCCCGAATAGATTTAATGCTTCGATGTAAGGGGGAAGAGTGGAAGAAGCATACTAGAAATTACTATTAGCTGTGGGTTTGTGTATGTGCCTTCCACCTTGAGTAGATTTCCTTATCTGGTCTACTAGACCTATATGTGAATTTCCAGAGATCTGTCACTTCCACTAAACCTGAAGCTGATTAATTCCTAATGCCCCCAGCAGGGAAAATGTCGAGGTTTGTATTTCCGTTGCAACAAAAAGGAAAACACTGAAGCCTACCTTTTTGACTTACTTTAAGAATGTAAGTTTTATTCCTCTGGAAATCATTATTGTGATTTCAAGGATATAAGCCCCATACAGGGGTTTAGTAAAACTCTAGTGTACTTTATTAGCTTATAACTGAGGGACCAGTAGTAAGACGCAAATACGGTTAAGTATTTTATTATGAAACTAATTTATCAAATGTAGTTACAACAAAGTATGAATCTGATCCAACATTACAACACATCAAAACATATTTTCTTATGTAGAAAAAATATATAAATACATTATCGGAATAATGCCACTCAATGGAGATGTGGAACCAAATCTATCTGACATGGTCTGATTTTGGGAAATGCATAAACACCGTAACACAAACGTTCACTCTGCACTGGTGTATTGATCAGATATGCACCTACACAGAACAGTATGTCAACCATAGCTGTGATCTACACTAGTGGGTAGGTTTACCCATGCACCTGATGCACTGTAAAGTCCCAAAACAGTCCACTCTTCATCGCAGCACTAGACGGCGGGTTTAATCACACTACCCGCCGCCACCACAAAGTGTTTTATTTCATGTACTTGCTTCGAGTAATGTTTGTAGAAGACCCTGGATGATCTCCACCCAGTGTATGAGTGGAGTCTCTCAAAGGCCATATGTTGAAAGAAGTTCAACAAAGGAGCAACATTCCTCGGATCGTGACCTGCGGGTGTACTGTCAGGATCCGCTCTGCGAATACAGTAGGTGAGCTTCGCTCTCAGTTATCGTAAAGATAGGTTTGATCCTGAAGTTTCGTCTCTGAAGAGCTGTCCTCCCTTGAAGTTTAAAGTTCTTCGAAGATAGACCTTAAGACACTACTGGGCACAGAGAGGCATATCCTTCAATGGGCAGATTCCCCAAGGACCCCACCTCTTGGTGGATAGCTCATTCTTGGCAAGAAAGGCAGGATCAAGAAAAAGGTTCAGTTCTTCTGTGTCTAGGAACTGAATATGGCCTTCATTTCTGGATAAGGCCACTATTTCTTTAACTCTAGCCCCTGAGGCTATTGCGAACAGAAAAAGTTCGAAGCATAGAGCAAGACTTTGTCCAAAGACCACGTGATGGGCTTTGGTGGGGCTGCTGGCTTGAGTCTAGTGCATGCTTTCGGGATCTTATTAAAGATTTCACCTGAGAGGTCCACCTCAAAAGCGTACAGAAGTGGTCTATCCAGGGCCGATTTACAAGAAGTAATTGTAGTAGAGGCCAGGCCTTGTTCGTGGAGGTGTATGAAGAATGCAAGACAGAAATCTAACAATATCTCTGTCGGTTTCTTTGCTTCAACAAAGGACACCCATTTCTTCCATGACGATTCGTATTGCCTCCTAGTCGATCTTGACTTGTACTCCTCGATGAAGTCAACATTATCCATTGAGATTCCAAACTTTTTGTTCGTTGCTAAGGCGAGAAAATCATGAGATGTAGGTTGCTGGTTCTCGAGGATGAAGCGTAGACAGTCAACTTCTGGACCAGTTGAGATAGCACTGAATTCGGCAGAGGAAACAGTATCAGTTTCAACTCTAAGACTAGAGGGAACCAATTGCTTTTGGGCCACTTGGGGGCTACTACTGCTGCTGTCCCTCTGAAGGATCTTAGCTTGTCGAGGACTCTTAGCAGGAGATTGGTTGGTGGAAACAGGTAAATGCGATTCCACCTGTTCCAGTCGAGGGACATGGCATCCATCGCTTCTGCTTGAGGGTCCATGCATGGGGCTACATAACGAGATAGTTTCTTGTTGTCGCTCGTTGTGAAGAGGTCGATCTGCAGTTCTGGGACTTTTACCGAGATGAAGGAGAATGAGCCTGCGTCTAGGGACCATTCTGTCTCTATAGACTTTCGCCTGGATAGAGCGTCCGCTGTCACATTGCAGAACCCTTGTAAGTGAACTGCTGACAGGTGCCATCCCTTCCTCCTTGCCAGGTAGGAGATGGCTAACATCACATGGTTGATGTGGGATGTTCTCAAGCCTTGTCGATTTAGAGACTTTACTACCACCTCGTTGTCCAGGACCAATCTGATATGGATTGATCTGTGAGGGGAGTCTCTTCAACGTCAGGAAAACTGCCATAGCTTCCAAAATGTTGATATGAAATGTTTTGAACTGGTGCGACTAATTCCCTTGCACTTTCTTGTCGTGAAAATGACCTCCCCATCCTTCCAAGGAGGCATCGGTGTGTATCACCACTGATGGTTGCGGTGGTTGCAGGGGAATTGTCCGTGCTAGGCTCTTGGCTGTTGACCATGGCTTTAATTGCGTGCGCAACAAGGCCGGGGTCTGTCACTGCTCCAAACTGGAGAGAGCCCAATACTCTTTCCGGTTGGCGTCTTAAAATCCTCAAGCGTCGGATTAGTCTCCTGACAGATCCCGCTATTTCTCTCCTCTTCTTGGATGGAATGGAGAGGTGGTGTGACTTCAAATTCCATTGGATTCCTAGCCACTGGAACTGTTGAGCTGGAGTGAGACGAGACTTCTTGTGGTTGATCTTGAAGCCCAGGTGTTTTATAAACTGAATCACTCTGTGGGCTGCTTGCAGACAAGTAGTCTTGGATGCTGCCCATACCAACCAGTCGTCTAGATATGCTACCACTTGAACACCTTCGGTGAGTAGCTGTTGGACGATTGTGTCTGCTAGCTTCGTGAATATCCTTGGGGCTGTGTTCAGTCCGAAGGGCATTGCTCTGAAGACAAACTTCTTCTTCTGTAGTTTGAATCCTAGGTAGGAGGAGAAAAGGCAACTCATCAGGACATGCCAGTAAGCATCTGCTAGGTCTATTGAGACCGTGTATGCCTCTTTTGGCAGAAGGGTCCTTGCAAAGTAAGCATCCGGAGCTTCTTGTTCTCGATGAACTTGTTGAGTGGAGACAAGTCTAGAATGACTCTGAGTTTGTCTGAGTCTTTCTTGGGGACACAAAACAGCCTTCCCTGGAACTTGATGGACTTCGCTTTCTTTATCACCTTCTTGATCAAGAGTTCTGAGGTATATTCTTTCAACAAGGGGGTGGAGTGTTGGAAGAATTCTGGAAAACGGGGTGGAGTTCTGCTCCATTTCCACCCGAGTCAATTCGTGATTAGGCTGTGGGCCCAGGGATCGAAGGTCCAGCGATCCCAAAAGTGATGTAGTCTGCCCCCTACCTGGAACCCGTCATTGCTTGGGGGGTCCTGCGGATATATTTCCGCGACCACGTCCTCCTCGGCCACGAGAGAAGTTACCTCCTGGAGAACTTCTCTTAGGACCTCTTCCTTTCTGACTGGGGCGAAAGGAAGTTGACTGCCTCTCAAAGGTAGGGTTAAATACTGGTGACAGGGACAATCTGGAAGGTGGTCTGAGGCATCGTGGTCATAGTCATGGCGGAGAGTTGTGCCCGTCTTCGTTGTCTCTTCGCCCTTTTGTTTTTGGGCTGGGGACCTCCTTCTGAAGAAGATTTCCTTTTGAGGACATGCCCCAATTTTGGAGAAGGTTCCTGTTCTCCGTGGATGCTCTCACGATGACCTCTTGGACCAGTTCCTGTGGGAAAAGGTGTTTACCCCAGATACTTGAGCTAATCAGCTTCCTTGGTTCGTGTCTGATGGTTGCTGAAGCCAGGACGAACTCTCTACAAGCTCTCCTTGCTCTGAGAAAAGCGTATAGGTCTTTCAAAAGGGTACCTATGTAAGATTTAGCCAGGAAGAGGAACATTTCTGGGCCATTATATTGACCTGCACTCATTTCCAAACAGTTCTGATGAGAGAGGGAAGCCCCAAGTCTCTCCTTCGACTCCTGTTCCTTCCTCAGAAGATGGTCTGGCAACTTCGGGAGGTTCTCATTGAACTGTTGTCCTGCGATCTCTGGGTCTCACTTAGAGACGGAGAAGGTTAGGTGGATATCCTTTCACTTCTCCTCGCAGGTAGGCAGTGCTAGAGAGAATGGCTTGCATTCCTCTAGGGTCGGGCAGGGTTTTCCCTCATCGATGGCCTTGACGGCAAAGTCTAGTGCTTTCTCCATAGAGTGGAAAGAGATGGAGGAAGGAGCAAGAAAGATGAGGTGTTTCTTGCTGTGTGTTGAGACTTTGTAGTTGGTATATTCAGCTCTCTTCAAGACCTTCAGGAGGATAGCTTGCACCTTCTTGTGTTCAAATACAATAACCTCTTTGAGGACCGTTTCTTCTCGGGTCTCTTTTTCGTCCCGCAGTCTCACGTAGCACTTTGGATAGGCCGAAAAGTTAGGCCAGAACTCAAGGTCTTCAATCTCCCTGGCTCCCAACTTCTCAGAAACGAACAGTTTCCCATTCATCATTAGCATATGCTCCGCATATCTCCAGGGATTAGTTTCGGAGCAATGAGGGAGATCAGACACTCTAAGAGGTTTCTTAGAGGTGCCCTTGGTGGTTCCGAAGCGGTCCATCTTCTCCTGCAACAACTTTTGCTGCTGCTTAAACGATTCCCGCACTGTCTCTTCTTCCCGTTGGAACAACTCCATCATTCGTTGAAGAGATGTCAGAATCTCTTCGCTTGCGTTAACCTGGGTAATGGGTTGTGGAGTTGGGGGCGAGGACGCTGACGGCAGAGGTTGGTATGCCGTCTCGGCAAACTGAGGGTTGTCTGTTGCCGTTGACAAAGATCCTTCTTCCTCCGCTCGTGGAGGGTCTACGTTCTCTTCAGGGCACCTTGTTGTAGGTCCTTTTAGGTATCGGTGGACACTTCTAACATCCATTCTTGGTGGATGTCTATGCCTTCTAGGGCCTTGTTAATGTCCGAGTCAACCTTCAGTTGAACGAGGGGGACCGGAGCTATTCCTGGGACACCAGAGCACTCGGCAGAGCCTTGGGGAACAGTAGGCACCTCAGGGAGTCATTGGGCAAGTATGGTCCTGGAGAGTTCTTTTGGAACCCTCTTACCCATTTGCGAAGGGTGTCCCTGGCTGTATCCCTAGTCTCTACGGTAACTAGGAGGGCTTCGCCGAAGCCGTTGGCCAGCATGGTTGAGCAAGTGGGACAACCCTTCGGGTTCCAATACTTTAGGACTCCTATGACGACGACGCAGGAGTCATGAGTCCTGCACATCGTGTGGCCACAGAAGTCTTTCCCCTTGTGGTTGCAGAACATCGCTCGGCACTTCTCCATAGGGTCATCCTGTAAAGGAAAAATACTAACGAGTATTTTTGTTTTTGATATCAGTGATATAAAAGCATACATTTTATAATAACAATAGTAATCACTATTGATTATGGTAGCTTAAGATAGTAAGCTTGAAAGGAAATAGAAAAGACATATATCTGTATTTCCTCTCCCAGGCCATTGCTGAGACCTCCGTCAGTATTAATATTCAGTTTCCCTGATAGGGAGGATACAAGGTAGAGAAACTTCAGGAACTAGAGTTAGAGTTAGTAAATAGCTTATATTAACATTATCCACCTGTAGTGTTATATTAATACCGTTCGGTTATTTTAAGTCCCTGATGATTAAGGAAAACCATCTGGGTGTTGAGGGAGTACTCAGATTCAACAGAATATCATGGTCTCAACAATCGTCTGTAATAGGAAACACAGAGTATGTTAGAAAACATACATACTACTGTATAGTTGCACACAGTAGTTTGGGTTAGTACCTGACGGTGCTAATTGAAAGAGAGAGAAAAAGATTAAGGAATGACAGTTTCCTACTATTATGAATGAACATAACAGCTGGAACTGTACGAGGACTATATGACCGCCTACTGTATCCTTACCAGAATGAAAGTTCCAATGGAGGGGGAAAGAATATCAGATTCTAGCTCCCACCCATCCACAAAAAGCCTGTTGCCGTCAATGAAGTTGGCGGCAATGAATGTGGATGGCAGCTCAAGAGAGAGCGGAGGACTTTCCAAAGTATGTTTGGTTTTCCACCGGAAGCCGTCAGAAGCCGTCTCAATCTTCCCCCAATTTTATTAACTTCCCGTGAAGGAAGGGAGTTAGGGGGAAGGTGGCAGAGACGACTGAACTAACTGCCCCCGGCAGGGTACCAGCCGGTAACGAAGTCATCCTAGCAAGCCGGGATGATTGTCAGAATACCGGTGAAAGAATCTAGTGACGGCATGACGTCACTAAAGGACAGAGGGGGAAGGGGTTGAGGGTCTTACACTTCATTGGTATTAGAAGTGGCGGCAGGTATGCCGCCTTCCTCAAACAATGAGCTGGGGAAGCATGGCTTCCTGTGCTGACGGCATTGTTGTCGGCAAGACTAGGGCACCCTGAGTATTTCCCTACCTGAATCAAAAGCCGGGGGCAATAAGAAAATCGTTCTACTCGACGGCAATGAAGACAGACAGTGGCTGCCGCCCATGACGGCGGCGTCACTCGAGGAGGGAGGAAGAGTTTAGCCTCTTTCTCTCAGAGAGAGAATAAATATCGTAACTTGTCTATAGATTCTAGAGAATGTAACATCTCATTCGAATCGAGAAGAAACGACAAGGGTGAGGCTAAACAGGGGGAATTACTTTATCAACGTATATATGAGCAAGAGTAACCTTGCTCTGGTAGGAGCCCCGGCCAAGGTAATCGGTACCGCCCGCATACGATAAGTAAAGTCACATAATAGAAGAAAGAATAATTTTCATGTATGCAATATCACATCTTGTATCACTTGCCTAACTAGCTAATATACTAGCTTTAAAACTGGGAAGTTTCGCCCTACTAACTAAATAATATGCGAAATGTAACGGGCGACAGCAGTTGTAAAATGGCTGCCTCCGGTCTCGGCAACGGTCACCCAAACACACCTAAATTATTGGAATTTAACTGTGAAAAGGGAGACTAAAATTACACATAAGAAAGAATTAATACTCAACTTTCCACATGACGAACATGCTGGGGATTGCATGATGAAAATTCCGAAAAACTAGTAAAAAACACCGGGATAAGGGGAGCACAACAATCTTAGCAGGCTACTAGAATAGGAATGGCGTCATGGTAGAAGTAGGGAAGGAGGTCCACCGGGTGCCTAGAACGGCACCCCTTTCTTTTGCCACTCTTCCCCCTTACATCGAAGCGTTAAATCTATTCGGGGTGAAGATTGCCATGTGTCGTATCTAGAATACGTCCCCTGATATTATGCGATATCCTTTATTGGATACTCGCGCCTGGAGTTAGAATCCTGGAGACCTTTGGTTTAATTCTCTGGGAGTATCACTGTAGCAAATATCCCTTAGAAGGCTACCTATAGGAACTCTTCCATCAGGACGACATGGTCTGAGCCCAAATATATATATATATATATATATATATATATATATATATATATATATATATATATATATATATTTCATTCCAATTACTGTATTTATTGGATTTTAATGAATGTTCTATCAAACTTAGACGGAATCAACAATTGACAAAACTACAATAGTAAGGATCATAAACAGTTGTAATCCATCATCACCATCACTATCATGTACTGCTGTAAGCCTAAGTTGGCCTTGGATAGTGTAGGAGGATGTCCCAAGGAGATCCAGATCTCATTCACTGAGTTGACAGTCAAAGTGAGAGAAGATTGTATACTGAATTTATTTTTTTTTTGTTTCCCAGCTGGCAGAGTTCGACTTGAAAAATAATAATAATAATAAATATAATAATATTAATAATTATTCATTTGGGGGTATTCTAATTAGTAGTCGATGCATGTACACCGTATTCAAACAGGCTTTGCCAAATACGATCAAGTCCCTATAAATCACTGGTAGTCCTTGTCTTTTCTGACTAATAGAAAACAGCCTACCTTTAAAAACTCCCAATTGAATACACACTTCATAGCCCACCTACTATTTTAACCGAAAAAATTACGTGTTTTAACGTTGTTTCTGATCTTAAGATATTTTATACCATTATTCATTACTTCTTCTAGTGTATATAGTATACTTATTCACCTATTTCCTTTTTCTAACTGGGCTATTTTCCCTGTTGGAGGCCTCCTGCTTTTCCAACTAGGGTTGTACCTTAGCAAATAATAATAATACTAACAACAACACCAACAACAACAATAATAATAATAATAATAATAATAATAATAAAAATAATAATAATAACAATAATAATAAAAATAATAATAACAATAATAAAAATAATAATAATAATAATAACAGTAATAATAATAAT
>NC_090733.1:74611542-74629042 GCF_036898095.1 Palaemon carinicauda | reverse complement strand
TAACTAGTGTTAGTTATAAAATAATCACACACACACACACACACACACACACATATATATATAATATATATATATATATATATATATATATATATATATATATATATATACATATATATATATATATATATATATATATATATATATATATATATATATATATGTATATATATAACCTGTTACCTTTAAATTTAACTCATGTCTCAAATAAAATATGATAATGGTAATGATACGTGTTCTTTGGAAATAAAAGTATTAACCCCAAAGCACTATCTTGTCAGCACCAAAACCTATTTTTCCTACTTCCATTACTTCTGTCAACTATTCACATTCTCCTTACTTTCCATTTGTTCGCAAAGACATATTTTGCATAACAACGATCAAAAAAAGTCTTTCAATTTTCATGGTATTCAATTCACAATTTGTTTTAGAATGCAATGCACACGATAGACGTTCATAATTAGTACATAACATAATTTTCTATGAAAGTAACGACTAAAAAAAAATCTAAATAAAATACACTAAAACAAGTTGTTATATATCTCACAAAATCTCTTATCTGAGTTATTGTTCCAGTTCATAAGAAGTTTCTTAGATTATGTATCGCACCTGCACAACAGGTAGAAAAAAACAAAGTAAACGTACCTAACCTACACAAATCAATAAAAAAAGATTAGGTCTAAATCACTCTTCAAGTTCCCAACACGAAAACGCTCGCGCACACCCACCACCAAAGCCGACTGATCTTCACACTGAACTGTCCGTCTTCCTGGACACGGAAATTGCAGATAATCCAGGACATTCACTCCCAACCACCAACCCCAAAAAGTCTTATCTGGACCTCTAGCTCTTTTCTTATAATATTGTCGTTCAAGTCCATTTACATATACTAATTAACCATTCAATCTCTTTCAGAAGGACAACCATAATAATAAAGACCTAACACACTGATCTAACCGCTGTAACAAAATCTCTCTCTCTCTCTCTCTCTCTCTCTCTCTCTCTCTCTCTCTCTCTCTCTCTCTCTCTCTCTCTCTCTCTCTCTCTCTCGATTAACAACTATACTCAATCCTCCCATCTGTAAATGTAAACTTTGTTTTAATGTAATCTCTACCTTTCTCGATAGGACAACTCAATTTCACCAGACCCTCCTTACTCCAAGACCCTTTTTTTACAAAAAAACTCATACCCACTTCCACCACCAACCACCCTCGCACCACATAGTGTCCCCCATTCCTTGTTTCTAACTGGATAATCATTATATCACAAGCATGATTCCCTCTATGAAACCTTGATTCTCTCTCTCTCTCTCTCTCTCTCTCTCTCTCTCTCTCTCTCTCTCTCTCTCTCTCTCTCTCTCTCAACGCAAAATAATAATTAAATTACAAATCTGAGTTAAAAAAAATATTTTTGTATAATAGCCCTTTTTTCTTAGCAGAATTAGTTCATTATGCATGTTGCTTAAGATTTTTCATAATTCTGACCATCCTTTACATTCGGATCTTCCTGCACAATTCCATCCTGTTCGTAATACTAGGCAGGCAGTTAATTCTAATAGCCAGGCCTTCTCCATTAGGAGGCTCAATACTGCACAGTATTCAATAAGTTTTATTCCAGCTGTGACCAAGTTATGGAATGGTCTTCCTAATCAGGTAGTTGAATCAGTAGAACTTCAAAAGTTCAAAGTTGCAGCAAATGTTTTTATGTTGAACAGGCTGACATAAATCTTTTTATAGCTTATATATGACATATCTGTTTTGACGTTGTTACTGTTTGTAAAATGATTTATTGTTAATCTGTTTTCATCATTTATTTATTTCCTTAATTCCTCTCCTCACTGGACTATTTTTCCCTGTTGGAGCCCTTAGGCTTATAGCATCCTGCTTTTCCAACTAGGGTTATAGCTTGGCTTGTAATAATAATAATAATAATAATAATAATAATAATGATTTGCAAACACTTTTAAGAAAACACAATTTATTTGCCAATGCTTCTCAGAAAACCCCTCTTTATTTGCAAACACTTTTCAGAAAACACAATTTATTTGCCAATGCTTCTCAGTAAACCTCCTCTTTATTTAAAAACACTTTTCAGAAAACACAATTTATTTGCCAATACTTCTCAGAAAACCCACTCTTTATTTGCAAATACTTTTCCGAAAACACAATTTATTTGCCAATGCTTCTTGGAAAACCCCCTCTTTATTATAAAACACTTTTCCAAAAACACAATTTATTTGCCAATGCTTCTCGGAAAACCCCCTCTTTATTTGAAAACACATTTCAGAAAACACAATTTGTTTGCCAATGCTTCTCAGAAAACCCACTCTTTATTTGCAAACACTTTTCAGAAAACACAATTTATTTGCCAATGCTTCTCAGAAAACCCCCTCTTTATTTGAAAACACTTTTCAGAAAACAATTTATTTGTCAATGCTTCTCAGTAAACCCCGTATTTAATTGAAAAAAACTTTCCAGACAACGCAATTTATTTGTCAATGCTTTTCAGCAAATCCCCTTTTTATTTGCAAACACTTTTCAGGAAACAATTGATTTGCCAATGGTTCTCAGAAAACCCCCTCTTTATTTGCAAACACTTCTAAGAAAACACAATCTATTTGCCAATGCTTCTCAGAAAACCCGCTCTATATTTGCAAACACTTTTCAGAAAACACACTTTATTTGCCAATGGTTCTCAGAAAACACCCTCTTTATTTACAAACACTTCTAAGAAAAAACAATCTATTTGCAAATGATTTTCAGAAAACCCACTCTTTATTTGAAAACACTTTTCAGAAAACACAATCTACTTGCCAATGCTTCTCAGAAAACACACAATTTGAAAACACCTTTCAGAAAACACAATTTATTTGCCAATGCTCTTCAGAAAACCCCCTCTTTACTTGCAAATACCTTACAGGAAACAATTTATTTGCCAATTCTTCTCAGAAAACCCCCTCTTTATTTGCAAACACTTTTCAGAAAACACAGTCTATTTACCAATGCTTCTCAGAAAACACCCTCTTTATTTGCAAACACTTCTAAGAAAACACAATGTATTTGCTAATGATTCTCAGAAAACCCACTCTTTATTTGCAAACACTTTTCAGAAAACACAATCTATTTGCCAATGCTTCTCAGAAAATCCCCTCTTTATTTGCAAATACTTTTCAGAAAAACCAGTCTACTTGACAATGCTTCTCAGAAAACACACTTTTTATTTGAAAACACCTTTCAGAAAACACAATTTATTTGCCAATGCTCTTCAGAAAACCCCCCCTCTTTACTTGCAAATACTTTTCAGGAAACAATTTATTTGCCAATGCTTGTCAGAAAACACCCTCTTTATTTGCAAACATTTCTAAGAAAACACAATCTATTTGCCAATGCTTCTCAGAAAACCCCCTCTATATTTGCAAACACTTTTCAGAAAACACACTTTATTTGCCAATGCTTCTCAGAAAACCCCCTCTTTATTTGCAAACACTTCTAAGAAAACACAATCTATTTGCAAATGCTTCTCAGAAAACCCCCTCTATATTTGCAAACACTTTTCAGAAAACACAATTTATTTGCCAATGCTTCTCAGAAAAACCTACTCTCTATTTGCAAACACTTCTAAGAAAACAATCTATTTGCCAATGCTTCTCAGAAAACACAATCTTTATTTGAAAACACCTTTCAGAAAGCACAATTTATTTGCCAATGCTCTTCAGAAAACCCCCTCTTAAATTGCAAATACTTTTCAGAAAACAATTTATTTGCCAATTCTTCTCAGAAAACCCCCTCTTTATTTGCAAATACTTTTCAGAAAACAATTTATTTGCCAATTCTTCTCAGAAAACCCCCTCCTTATTTGCAAACACTTTTCAGAAAACAATTTATTTGCCAATGCTTCTCAGAAAACCCCCTCTTAACTTGCAAATACTTTTCAGAAAACAATTTATTTGCCAATTCTTCTCAGAAAACCCCCTCCTTATTTGCAAACACTTTTCAGAAAACAATTTATTTGCCAATGCTTCTCAGAAAACCCCCTCTTAACTTGCAAATACTTTTAAGGAAACAATTTATTTGCCAATTCTTCTCAGAAAACCCCCTTTTTATTTGCAAACACTTTTCAGAAAACACAATCAATTTGCCAATGCTTCTCAGAAAAACCCCTCTTTATTTGCAAACACTTTACAGAAAACACAATTCATTTGCCAAGGCTTCTCAGAAAACCCCCTTTTTATTTGCAAACATTTCTGAGAAAACACAATCTATTTGCCAATGATTCTCAGAAAACCCACTCTTTATTTGCAAACACTTTTCAGAAAACACAATTTATTTGCCAATGCTTCTCAGTAAACCTCCTTTTTATTTGCAAATACTTTGCAGAATACTCAATCCATTTTCCAATTTCCATAAGAAAACTCTCTATTTGTAAACACTTAGGAAGACATAATCTATTTGCTAAATCTTATTATAAAACCTTCTCTTTATTTGCAAAATTCTTTCAGAAAACACACACTTTATTTGCCAACACTTTTCAGATAACCCTCTCTGTATTTGCCAACACTTTTCAGATAACCCTCTCTTTATTTGTTAAACCTTTTCAGAATACGCACACTTTAATTGCCAATAATTTTCATCATTTTCAAACACTTTAAAAAAAAAAACACACACTTTATTTCCCAACACTTTTCAGAAAAAAACATCTTATTTGCAAACATTTTTCAGATATCACACACTTTATTTGCCAACACTTTTCAGAAAACCCTCTCTTTATTTGCATACACTTTTCAGAAAACACACTTTATTTGCCAACACATTTCAGAAAAAACCTTCTTTAATTGCAAGCTCTCCAGAAAACACACTTTGTTTGCTAACACTTTTCAGAAAACCCTCTCTTCATTTGCATACACTTTTCAGAAAAAAACATAGTAATTGCTAACACTTCTCAGAAAACCCTCTCGTTACTTGCAAACTTTTCAGAAAACGCACCTTTATTTGCGAACACTTTTCAGAAAACCCTCTCTTTATTTGAAAACACTTTTTGGAAAAGACACACTTTATTTGCTAACACTTTTCAGAAAACCATCTCCTCATTTGCAAACACTTTTCTGAAAACACACACTTTACTTGCCAACACTTTCCAGAAAACCCTCTTTTTATTTTCCAACACTTTTCAGATAACAATATAAAGTGTCTGATATTTATCAAGCAAAATTTCATTGATCACACTATCAAAAGCTTTCGGCAGATCAAAAAGTAGTGAAAGGGAAATTTTCTTCTTGTCCATGTTATCGTAGATTATATCCGATATCTTTTATAGTGCCGTCCGAGTTGATAGTTTTGGTCGAAAGCCATGTTGACTCTTAGAAATGAGGGGGTTACTTTCTAAGTATTCAGTTAACTGATTTGCTACGACTTTTTCTAATATTTGAGATAAGACCGGGAGTACAGAAATAGGCCTGTAATTAGAAATTTCGTCTCTATCTCTTCTTTTAAAATAAGGAACATTGGGATTTTTCCACGTTTCTGGGTAGATGTTAGTTAAGAAAGATGTATTAATAATCACAGTAATTTAAAATAAAATATGTAAAGTATCTTTTATGAAACGTAGCGGTATGCCATCAGATCTATACGCATTTGCTCTCTGAGAGAACAAATGACTAGAATGACAGTATCACAGTCAACAGGTGATGGTTTAAAAAATTACAACCGACTGTTTGTGAATGTATTCAGTTCGTCGGTTTGTGCTTTCCTATTATTCCTTGCCAGTTTTTCTTTGCATTCTTTCATATGTTTTTCTTCCTACATTTGCAAAATACTCATGAAATTTCTCGGCCTTGTCAGTTAAATCTTCATTTTCTATTTAAAAATTAAACGCACTATTTTCCAAGAAGTACAGTATTCTTATTATTTTTGGCTGAGGTGATTGACAGTAGGCAGAGTAATGAGAAACTCGAAATTCCTCATTCTGGTTTTCCCAAGGCTAAACTAACTAGTTTAGCTTTTCGATCTTGTGAAATTAGCACTCTGTTGATGGACCTTAATGCTTATGGAGTTGTAGATCCAAAAGGTATTTTCCTTTGTTTTTTTATAAAGATTGCAGATTTCTTAATTCCAAAGTTATCTATTATTTTGCTCAAGTTAGCAAAAAGAGGAGCTTTTAGCACTTGTTTGAGAATTGGTAATGTTACTCCACTATCTAAATTTGTTTGTGGTAGCTCAAATCCAACTGATTACCACCCATTTTCCATAACTCCCACATTATCTAAAGTGTTTGAACGTCTTTTGGCACAACGTCTTAATAGGTGTGCTTAAGGTAATCATCTGTTCCTTAGTTTACAATTTGGTTTCCGTAAAGGCCTTGGAGCATGTGATGCTCTTCTTACAATCTACAATGCTGTACAGAAATCCCTTGATTATGGTCAGGAAGTTCATATGATTGGCCTTGATTTTAGAGCTGCCTTTGACAGTGTTAATTACAAGGCTCTTGTTTTCAAAATCAAACAGTTGGGAGTGGGTTGGTTGTTTCTCAGCATTACTATTGAATTTTTAATTAATAGATCTCACAGAATTGTTATTGATGGTCACCATAGTGAGTATAGGAATGTGATATTTAGTGTTCCACAGGGTAGTGTTCTTGGTCCATTACTTTTCATCTTATATACACATGACATGTGGTTTGGCCAAGAAAACAAGCCTGTTGCATATGCAGATGATGCTACTCTTTTTGCATCGATTCCATCTGAATGTAGATCTGGGGTTGATGCTAAAATTAGTGCATGATGCAAATTATGGGGTATGAAGTTGAATCCTAACAAAACTGAAAGTATAATTATAAGTAGGTTAAGGACAGTGGTTCCTCAACATCCGAATCTCAGCATTGATAATGCTTAATTAACTTTGTATGACACTTTTAAAATTTTAGGTGTGACTCTCGACGGCAAATTTACTTTTGAGAAACACATTAGGTCTGTGTCTTCTTCAATTGCGCAAAAGATTGGCTTATTGAGCAAGTCTTTTAATATTTTCGGTGATCAATCTATTTTGAGGAAGTGTTTTAATTCTTTCATACTGCCTTGTTTCGAGTACTGTTCTCCTGTCTGGTCTTAAGCTGCTGATTCTTATCTTAATTTGTTGGGCATGAACTTACGGTCTATTAAATTTCTTATTCCTGACCTAGATGTTTAATCTTTGGCACCATCGTTCAATTAGTTCATTATGCACGTTGGTTACGATTTTTCATAATTCTGACCATCCTTTACATTCAGATCTTCCGGGACAGTTCCATCCTGTTCGTAATACTAGGTATGCAGTTATAATACTATTAGTCAGGCCTGGTGAAGATGGGTTGATTTCAATTCTAAGTACAAAATATCTGAATTCGACAGGTATAAGTACAGAAGAATTGTCATTGACTTTTATCTTTCTTCGTGGCCAAGTGGCTTAGTCACTGTCTATACAAGCTTGCCGACCAGGGTTCGATTCTCGGCCGGACCCAAGCTCTTGTCTTTGTGTGATTTCGCCTGGGGCTTTGATCCCGAGGTCGTTAAGAGAATCCAGACATTAATGTATCAAAAATATATATGGCTTATTTGAATATGAAAAACATGTCTAAATGTGCAAAATTTATCATTAATTGAATGCCAAGTAACAAACTACCAATTAGCTACGATGGTGAAGATGGGTTGATTTCAATTCTAAGTACAAAATACCTGAATTCGACAGGTATAAGTACAGAAGAATTGTCATTGACTTTTATCTTTCTTCGTGGCCAAGTGGCTTAGTCACTGTCTATACAAGCTTGCCGACCAGGGTTCGATTCCCGGCCGGACCCAAGCTCTTGTCTTTGTGTGATTTCGCCTGGGGCTTTGATCCCAAGGTCGTTAAGAGAATCCAGACATTAATGTATCAAAAATATATGTGGCTTATTTGAATATATATATATATATATATATATATATATATATATATATATATATATATATATATATAATATATATATATATATATATATCGTTGTTATAAAATTACGGCTATTGGTAGACCTAAACTCTTCGGCACTATCATCTTGGCCATCTTTTCAGTTCCTTAGCAAAATTCTACATAATTTGCCATATTTGTGGCAGTAATTACATTTAAGTTTATGGTTGTATCTGTGGGTAAATTCGCCGCAGTTGTAGCAACCTCTTCCATATGTTGGATTATTTTCAGAAAAGTTATTCCTGGGAGGATAACGATTAAAATGGTTAAAATGACAAATTCGGAGAAAATTTTTATTTTTCCCTAACTAATACAAACTTGGAGTTATGTAAGTGGATTATCTTTCAGTGGCAGCTGGAAGGTGGACACTTTCTGTTCTTTAGATGGAAAGGGACGCTTAGACACCTTAGAAGGTCCAGAGGAACTAGAAGGTGACTGGGAAAGTCTACCATAGGTCCGCGATGTCATGGCACTATGAAGGAGAGAATCGTTTGACGATTTCTTCCACCGCTCCGCCGCCCTCTCTATCACTTTCGGAACGAAGAGAGATGAACCCTCGGGGGTGGAATTCCTCAACCGAGAGACCTACACTTTCGCTACCTGTTTGTGGAACCTACCAATGACAGTATCCCTTCTCTTGAGAATGGCGTTTGCCGACAGGTTGATGACATGGTACGATAGAAACTCAAGAGCCCGGGCCTTATTTTTTTTTTTGTTATTTTTTTTTTTTTTTGAGTTCCCCCAGGTCCCTCAGTGTGAGGCACCTCGTATATCCACCAGAGAGTTGCTAATGCATCTTCCGGTGTATTTTGCATCTTCCAGTCTTGGATGGTCTGGGATGCATCTTAGGTATTTATCGAGCTTATTCTTAAACACATCTACGCTCACTCCTGATATGTTTCTTAGATGAGCTGGCAGCACATTAAATAGTCGCTGCATTATCGATGCTGGTGCGTAGTGGATTAATGTCCTGTGCGCCTTTCTTAGTTTACCTGGTATATTTTTTGGCACTATTAATCTACCTCGGCTAGCTCTTTCTGATATCTTTAGCTCCATGATGTTTTCAGTAATTCCTTCTATTTGCTTCCATGCTTGTATTATCATGTAGCGTTCTCTTCTCCTTTCTAGACTGTATAGTTTTAAAAATTTCAGTCTTTCCCAGTAGTCAAGGTCCTTAACTTCATCTATTCTAGCAGTATAGGACCTTTGTACACTCTCTATTTGCGCAATATCCTTTTGGTAGTGTGGGTACCATATCACATTGCAGTACTCGAGTGTACTACGTACATAAGTTTTGTAAAGCATAATCATGTGTTCAGCTTTCCTTGTTTTAAAGTGTCTGAATAACATTCCCATTTTTGCTTTACATTTAGCCAACAGTGTTGCTATTTGGTCGTTGCATAACATATTCCTATTTAACATTACACCAAGGTCTTTAATTGCTTCCTTGTTTGTGATTGTCTCATTATTAGGTCCCTTGTATGCATATACCATTCCTTCTCTGTTTCCATAATTTATTGATTCGAATTTATCGGAGTTAAATACCATCCTATTTATCTCCGCCCATTCATATATTTTGTTTAGATCTCTTTGTAGTGAGTTCCTATCTTCATCACAAGTAATTTCTCTACTTATTCTTGTGTCATCGGCGAAACTTCTCACTACGGAGTTTTCAACATCACAGTCTATGTCTGAGATCATAATAACAAACAGCAGTGCAGCTAATACCGTACCTTGTGGCACACCAGATATTACCTGGGCTTCATCTGATTTCTCGTCATTTGCAACCACTATCTGTTTTCTGTTTTGCAGGAATTCTTTTACCCATTTTCCTATCTTTCCCACAATATTATGCTTTCTCATTTTTTTCTCCAATATGTTATGGTCTACCTTGTCAAAGGCTTTTGCAAAATCTAGATAGATCACATCTGTGTCTTTTTCATTTATCATATTTTTGTATATGTTTTCATAGTGTGCTATCAGATGGGTCTGTGTACTTTTTCCAGGCACGAAACCGTGTTGACCCATATTAAACAAATTATTCTTAACCAAATGGTTCATTATTTTCTTTTTTATTACCCTCTCATACACTTTCATAATATGTGATGTTAGACTAACAGGTCGATAATTGCTTGCCTCTAGTCTTGATCCACTTTTGAAGATAGGGGTTATATAAGCTAATTTATGTTTAACATATATCTCGCTCATATCTACACTTTGTCTTAGCAGTATTGCAAGCGGCTTCGCGATAGTGTTTGCAGTTTTTTTTAACAAAATCGCTGGAACTCCATCTGGTCCGGCTGCCGATCCATTTTTAATTTCGTTTATAGCCGTGACAATATCTGCTTCATTAATATCTATATCCGTTAGATATTCAACATTTTCTTCTCTCATTTCTGTTTCATTATTCTCATTCGCAATTCTTGGTGTGAACTCACTCTTATATTTTTCTGCTAATATGTTGCATATTTCCTTTTTTTCATTCGTTAGCCGTCCTTCAATTCTTAGAGGGCCTATTTCTAATCTCCCTTTATTCATCTTTTTTGCATAGGAGTAAAGTACTTTGGGGTTTCTTTTTATATTTTGAAGTGTCCTTTCTTCTAAGTCCCTTTTTTCATTTTCTTTCGACTGTATAATCTTTTGTTCTGCATTTTCTATCTTACATTTTATTTCCCTCATTTTTCACACATTTTTTTCTTTTGCAAAATTTTTCCTTCCACTTTTCAATTTTCTGAAATAAGATCCTTCTGTCTCTTGGTATGCACGTCTTTTGTTTATTGTTTTTTTTCAGTACATATTTTTCAACAATTTTCTCCAGTATATTGTACAGTATGTCCGTATTTACCTGTATATTATCACTTACAAATACATTTTTCCATTCTTTATTCAGTTCTTCATTTATTTCTGACCATTTTATAATCTTACTGTAAAAATTATATTTTCCATATCCTTCCCAAAGTTTTGTGCTTTTATTAATTCTGCGATCACTTGCTTTGGAATGGACTATCAATTCTATGACATTGTGGTCTGAAATTCCCGTGTTATACACTATTATTTCTTTAACATAATTCACCTCATTCACAAATACTAGATCTAGGACATTTTCCTTTCTTGTTGGAATGTGGTTTATTTGTTGCATATTATGTTCTAATAGCATATCTTGAAGCTTTTCAAATTGCCTCTTATCTTCTGCGCTACTATTACTATCTTTTTTATATGTATACATACAACCACTTTCTTCTATCCGTTCTTTCCAATCCACGAAAGGAAAGTTAAAATCTCCGGATAGGAGTATATTCCAGTCTTTATGGTTTCTACATATATCATCTATTTTTTCTATTATTATGTCAAACTCCTTAGTGTTTGGGGGTCTGTAAACTACAATATTCATTAGTTTTTCAAATTCAAATTCTACCGCAATCAATTCACATTCTGTGTTGCTGTATTTTTCACATACTTTTCCTTGATTTATGTCTCTTCCATATATTGCGGTTCCCCCTTGATTCCTATTTTTTCTGTCTGATCTATAAGTTTGGAAACTCTTTATCTGGTCATCACTGCCAGTCTCTTGGGAATACCATGTTTCACTTATATTTAATATATCTATTTTTTCAATTTGGGTTAGTTCTTCTAAGAACTCTATTTTCCTTTTAGAGTTACTCGTGACTAAACCCTGTGCATTCATTACTATTATGGTTTGTGTTTCATCCCCATTATTTAATATTGGTAATAATATGGATTCTCCCATGCTTCCTTCCTGTTCTGATATGATGTTCTTTTCTTCATTTCCCGGAATTCTGCCATTAAAAAATCCAACTTTTCTATTATATTTGCTCTTTCGCCTTCATATTTATTTGTGTGTATACCTGCAACTGTCCCCATATCTGCACCAACCCCTGGCATTATAGATGCATTCTTTGTAGTTGGGCTCTAAATGTGCAGGTTTGGGTTGAAAGGCCTCATATCTTGGGGCTCTTGGTTCAAAGCGCGGTATATATACGGCCTGCTTTTTTGTTTCTTTTTTTGTTTCTTTTTTGCTTTCATTTTTCTTTTCAGTTTGCTGAGTTTTCTTATTTTCATTCATGGTTGCAGGATGCATATATCGACATTTTTTGTTGTAAATGCATCCTTTTCCTTCTTTTAGGTTTTTGCATATTTTTGGATGGAGATCTCTGCATTCGTCTCCATATCCGTCTAAATACTCACATTTACCATATATTTCATAATTATGGCATATCTTTGGATGCTTGTAGTAGCATCTTTCGCCAAATCTGCAATTCCCTCTTTTCAGCATATTGCAGACTATATCCTTCTTTTCTATTTTTTCTTGTTCTTCCTCTTCCCTAAAATTATGTAGGTCCGGGTAGAGTCTCTTGGGTCTATTATTTGTTTCCATCTGGTAATTTATTTCTTCATAAGTATGTTGTTGGATGGCATCATAGGTTATATCAATGATTTCTTCTGCATCCTTACACATATCCTGTTCATTGTTCTCTTCTTCTTCTTTTTCTTCTTCTTCTTCTTCTGTTTCTTCTTCTTCCTCTTCTTTATCTTCAACTATTTGCAGATTTAGTCTCGACTTAATTATATTTTCTATCCAGACTAAGCATGTTGAGCAGAATACCTTTGTGTCTTTATTTTTTATTTTTTGCTGTATTTCAGCACATGTGGGGTGTGTTGGAACATGACAGGCATCACATTTTCTAATCAATTGTTGAGGATTATTAATGGAATACCATATCTTACATGTATTTCACCATTTTGGCATTCTTTTTCCCATTGTATCAATCAGCATATTCACCATATTGGACTTCTTATTGTTCTTTGATGGAATGTGTTGATTGATGTAGACTTTCTTTATAAGTTTCTTTATCACTTGGATCTTCTTTGGAATTTCTTCTATTATTTTGCTGATGTTTTCCGCAGATTTGCTCCAGTTTATTGGATCATATTGTTTCAATATGTCTGCGAATATTTTTCCGTCACACTGGTTGACATTACTAGTGACCTCTGTTATCAGACGGTCGAGCGCCTGTTTCGCCAACTCATGGAATTTACTTTTGCTGAGTCCAGCAATGTCTCTCATAGCCTTGCCCGTGTTGTACATAGCCATCTTGATTAGATTTTTAGTAATTCACAAGATAACTATTCTATGCCGACGTTTTATCCCACTTCTCTGACCTCAAACTAATCACTGACTATTCACGAAAACTTGTAGCTATATTGCACTCGATAGCCTTTTATTATCCGCGTTAAATCAGGATATTTATAGGGTCGCAAAAGTGTAATCACTCACCGGCACACAGATACAAAACTGAGGGTACCTGACAACAGGAGAAACTCTATAGATTTCCTGGCCGACTCCTTTGAAAGATCGAGGGAGAGAACCATGAAGCCTAAGAATCCCAGCCATAGATTATAATTAGCATGGCGTACTTCGCGCCTCTCTCTATGTTCAGGAGCTCAACTGCCGAGAGGGAGGCCTTCAGAGAGGAGAGGAGAGGAGAGGGTCTGAGTCTGTACACCCTTCGTTAGGGACTCTACCGAAGGGTCCAGGGTCATGGTGGAATGTGGTTCCCCTTCGATCGCATAATACTTCCTTTGTAAAACAAAAGGAAGTGGAAGGGACCAAGAGGAGGAACCTGCCCTCATGGAACTGGAAGTTCCAGTTATCTGGGCGATAGCTTTCCTTTTGGCGGCTGTCAAACCCTTGGACCAGGGCAGAGCTACACTGGAACTGGAAGGCTTCTGCGTCTCAAATATCTCATCAAGAACCATATCCTTCCCCTCCTGGATAGTGGAACTAGGAGTGGACAGCCTGTTGATGGTCCTCATACAGGCAAGAACCTGTCAAAAGGTATGCTCCAACTCACGTCTCTCCTGTTCGGAGTGATAGTTTGGACTGGCCGCCTTTGGAAGATTCTTGTCTTCCGAATCTAAGAGGTCGTCCACCTCCAGGCTCACATCCACAGCCTGGGGTAGGTCAGGGTCGTCAACAGAATCACTGGGAGGACCTACCATAGGGACCGTCTCCTTGTCTCAGCCATTCTAGCTTCCTGTGCTGCAGCGTTCTTAGTGTCCTTCGATTCCCTATGCATAGGATGATGCTCCGCGGTCTTGGGAGGGGGAACCAGCGAGGTTTGAGGCACTAGACGAAGCCTTGGCAGTAGGAGCTGAAGACTCCTCCTCTGGAGGAGGCACAGAAACCAGACGTTGGTCCGTAGGCACTACCTCAATTTCTTGAGGGCTGAAGAAATGGATTATGATTTCCCTGGGCGAGCCTACGTTCCTACACATTCTAGGACGGATGATATCGGCATGAGGTTGTGTTACGCCTCTCATCCTTCTCTTCTGCTTCTTAGTGATGACCTCCTTTACCTTTACTGGCGTAAAAGGTAAGTTGGCCATATAAGGATCAGAAGGAATAGGACCTTCAGCACACAATCAGGGTGGAGGTGATCTGCGTGCTCTGTCTGCCGTCAACTTCCTTTTAGAGTCCTGACTCCCAACTGATGAACTCGACGAGGGTTCCAGGGAGATCCAAAGGGTTGCCTTGACTGAAACAGTCGGAGGTTGTGATGGTATAGGAGTCACGTTCAGTCTTCAGGAGGGTGGCCATGAATGTGTTCACCCATGGAAGAAGTTCTGAACTTCTAGGTAAACCCTGGAATTCCCAAGGAGAGTGTCCTTTGGGTGGAACTCTAGAAGGAGCTCCAGTCGACAAAGGTGATAACCTCTGAGGCAGAGGAACACGTTCCTTCGGGCACGAAGGAAGGTCAGGGCTAATAGGCATGTTCGCAAACCTCTTAGGGGTTCCTTGAACCCTTCTTGAAAGGGTGTTGGTCTTCTGCTGGAGGTGGGAGACGCAGAGGGACGAAGCGAACATGTTGGTACCACTCTTGCTCGCGGTTCCGACACATCTGCTCGTGAATTGCTCGCGGAAATCGCCGATTTGCTCATGAAATCGCGAGATTCACGCGCAAAATCGTGAGTTTCAAACGTCAACTGACGCAATTCTTGAGCAGAAGTGCTCGTAATAGGAGCACTAAGAGCCACAAAGGAAGAGAAAGGTCTAACGCCTTCCTGCTGCCCCAGAGAAGCACCTCTGGGTAGGGGCTACTTTAGTTAGAGAGCACATGAGCACAACACAGCGGGACGTGTTCCTAAGCAACGCGTAGGCGAATGCTCTACTAGAACTCCCCCGGCGAAGAAAAGCATTGGGGGTTTAGCTGGACGCCTGATAGAGGAATGGTCAGTCTCCTCTTCAGGTCGGGTCCGAGGTAGTTTGGAAGGTCTGGTTGAGGGGCTACGTGCTGATGGACTGCATGTACGCCTACCACTACCTCTAGACGAACGTCTAAACCTTGATTGCAGAAGCGCGCTTCGTGATCGTGAACAAGAGTGTCTAGTTCTCGTTTGAGAACAGCGTGAACATCGCGAGAACGTCGTTCTTGTGAACGGTATCCTCGCAAGCATGAATGCCACCCACACGAACGTCGTCCTCGTGATCTAGATTGTATAGATCTAGAACGCGAGCGGCAGGAGCTAGGTCTACACTTTGCTCGTGATCGTGTTGAACGCGATCGCGAGACGTCCTCGTGAAGAGGAACGCCCCCGAGGGTGCATCCTCATTTGAAGGGGGTCCCAAAATCCATATAGACGGCATCACCTGCAGCAGATCTGAAAAGGAGAATGGCTCGCCAGCGGCAGGAGGAGAAGTTGCTCCTCTAGGGGACGCAACAACCCCCCAGTACCCCGGGGTTGCCAAGTAGTTAATCGATCTGCACTCCTACTCGATCTTCCCTCATAAGAGCGCGAGCATGAAGTAGCTTTTGAGAGACATTTGGGGGTGCGAGAAGAAGAAGAATGAGCTCTACTCACCCCTAAGGGAGAACGGGCGAGCTTCATCTTCTCCTTCCTAAGCCGTCCAAACTTCTCCCTTTGGGAGGCAAACTACTCCCTACACTCTGCACAGGGAAAATCCTGCTCGCATTGATGCCTTCAGCAAGTCGGACACAAACAGTGCGGGTCAGTCTCCAACACTCTCGCACCCTGGAAAGGTTCGCATCATGAAGGCGATCGCAAAAGAAGATATGCACACCTGAAAAGTTAAAGAAAAATGGTAAAAATCCAATGGCAGTCAGGAGAGCAGACACGAGCGATCTCTACCGAGCAAAAAAAAAAAAAGTGACTTCTCTTACTGTTGTGAAAGTACAGTATGCGTGGAATGAATTGACACCTTACGATAAGGTTCACACCTTTTTTCAAAAGTCTTGGATCCTCACAAGTCCCCCCTAAAAAGAATGTAACGAGCCGACGTTTTCTCTGGACGTAGTGTCAACAATTGGAGAGACTTTAGCATATGCTTTGTTTACCTCAGTTGCACTTGGTTCTTTGTGGCGATCGGAATTGTTTTTTTTTTTTTTGTGTCCCGCTTTTTGTCCCCTTTTGGGTTTGTGTTACCCTCCAATTGTTCCTTATATATACCCCTTACTATGCCTAAACCGACCATTAAATAGTCATATTGTTAAAAAGAAACCATAAATTACCGGAAATATCTAGTCTCACTGGTGTGAAGCCACGAACAGTGCAGCGCTTGATCAAGTGCTATCATGAATATGGGGAGGCTTGCATTCCTGCCCCTTTGCCAAATCCTGGTAGACCTGTAAGACGACTTTAAGGACTAGAAAACTAATGTTAAGCGAGGATCCTCCCTTACTTGTCTATCAATAAGTTTTCTGGTCCTTAAAGTTGTCTTACGGGGTCTACCAAGCTTTGGCAAAGGGGCAGGAATGCAAGCCTTCCCAGATTCACGATAGCACTTGATCAAGCGCTGCATTGTTCGTGGCTTCACACCAGTGAAACTCGATATTTCCAGTAATTTATGGTTTGTTTTGAACAATGTGACTATTTTAATGCGTTATTTACTAATCCATGGTCTGTTTAGGCATGGTAAGGGGTATATATAAGGCACAATAGGAGGGTAACACGAACCCAAAAGGGGACAAAAAGCGGGACACAAAAAAAAAAAAAAAAAAACAATTCCGATCGCCATAAAGAACCAAGTGCAACTGAGGTAAACAAAGCATATGCTAAAGTCTCCCCAATTGTTGACACTATGTCCAGAGAAAACGTCGGCTCGTTACATGCTTTTTACGGGGGACTTGTGAGGACTCAAAACTTTTTGAAAAAAAGGTGTGAACCTTGGGCTACGGCGTCAATTCATTCCACGTATACTATATATATAGAGGCGGCTGGGTAACCCCAAGCCACCCCCAACCTATCCGTTCAAGCGGTAAGGCGGGTTTGCCACCTTGCAATTGAAGTCAAATGGGAAACTTCCAGCTGCCACTGAAAGATAATCCACATAAATAACGGAAGGTTTGTTATTATGCGAACAAACTATTGTTTTTCTTTGTCTATTCCTAACACTAAGAGTCTCAACTTGATCTCTCCTATTATTTCCAGTTCTCAATTTATATGGTATTGGATGGCTTAGATCACTTCAATATCTAAAGTTTCTATGG
>NC_090733.1:74586542-74606542 GCF_036898095.1 Palaemon carinicauda | reverse complement strand
CCACTGGCTTGGCCATTGATCAGGAGTTTCCCCATACGAGCTCGGCCTGTAACCAAGATAAACCCCGACACCTCGCTAAAACCTTGTTCAACACATGGATAGCGGCCTGAACAACCTGTGTGCGTGTAAAAACTAGCAAGGCGACTGTCTAGGCAAGATATTCCGTAATACAGGAATATGTTGACATTGAACATAGAAGTTTCCTAATACAAACATCGCGGGGAATATCAAGGACACATACACGTATTAAATCTATACTAAGTTAAACAATGGAAATGGTTATTACCTGCAGATAGGTGAGGCCAGTATGCAGACGACCCATGGTGCTGTACCCCAAGCAAGGGGGAAACTAAGGTGAGAAAGAGCTAGTCATTCTTTGACATTCATCTCAGACTAATCCAGAATAACCTATGCCCTCAACTATCTGCTACTTGGCCATGAAGGAGCCCGAGGCATTCTAAAGCACTTGTGCAGCCACCACAGGACCAATGGAGAATGTCTATATGTTCATGTGGGTCACATCTTGCAGGTAGAGGGCGGTGAAGGTCGTTTGACGCTTCCACACACCAACTTACAGTGCCTGCATCACAGAGTAGTTACGTTTAAACGCCAGGGTCGTACTTATGCCCTGACATCATAAGCTATAGGTCGATGGGCAAGAGGAGGGTCGGGATTCACTGCATGGTCAATGACCCTGCGAATCCCAGCATAAATGGTTTTCTTTGTGACCCTCCTCTTGACCTTCCCCGTGCTGACGAAGAGTCCTGATACTTGGGGGCAAGCTGCTGAGGCGTGTTTAAGGTAATAACTCAAACTCCTCACTGGGCAAAGTAACAGTTGATCTGGATCATCGGTTACAGAACAAAGACTTCAAATCTGGAAGGCCCAAAATCTAGGATCGGCCACTCCTGGATTTTGAGTCTTAGCAATAAACTCAGGGATGATGCCACGTGTTACCTCCCCCTTGAATGGGCGATGTCGTAGGATAAACCATGAAGTTCACCGAATCCCTTGGCCGAATCCAACGCGAGTAGGAGGACCGTTTTCAAAGTGAGGCGGCGATCTGTTGCCTGGCGTAATAGTTCGTAGGGAGTACCCTTCAGAGGCCGAAGACACGAACACTGTTCACATGGGGCAACAAAGCTCATAACTTCGTATGAGGAGAGACAACTCCAACGAAGATCTACTCCTTTCAGTCTAGAGACACAGCTTAAGGCTGAGCAGTAGCCTTTCACCACCGAGACCAAAAGAAGCTTTTCCTCCTGAAGGTATACAGGGAAATCTGCTATTACTGGAATAGCAGCAACGAAGGGAGAGATACCCCTTCCACGACACCAACCACAGAATACTGTCCACTTGGACTGGTAGATTGCAGCCGGGGATTGAGTGACTGATTTGAAGTTTTCTGGCATCCTGACATCAAAAGTCATTAATGCAGATATTGTTTATTATAGATAAAGAATAAAAGAATATTCTATTAAAAACATAAAAGCAAATATGTCATCATAAAAGTTGAATAACTTTCAGAAGATCTGCTTCTGAAATAAATCTAAAAAAGCCGCTAGCATTGTATGACACATCAGGTCCAAGAATCTTGGCTAGAACCTGCCATCCTCATCTCGAGCTTCAAACAGATATCTTATTTCTTTCCCTGCTATATGAGGGGTATTCAGTTAACAAATGCCTCACGGTCAAGGGTATCAAACAGTCATCACAATATGGTTGGCGTTGGCCAGTTAGCAGAAACTTATGTGCCATCCGAGTGTGACCAATGCGCAGATGACAAAGAGTGGTCTCCCACTTCCGGAGCATCACTTTATACCTCCAAGGAGATATAACATTTGCTATTTATCTCATCTTGTTTTCAATTAAACTATCCCAATGCTGTTGCCAATTATCACAAATAAAATTTTCAATTGTAGGTAAAACATTACTACAGGGAATGGGAGGCCTTCTTGGTAGCAACTCAGCTGCAACATTCTTTACCAATGAATCTGCCTCCTCCTCTCAGGACACACCTACGAGCGCCGGAACCCAGCTAAATCAGACTGTTATACCTTTCAGGCCAATAATCAAAAGCCACTCTAAATTCTTCAAAACTAAAGGGTTACTAGAATTAAAAACTTCTAAAGCTTGTAGGGCACTTCTTGCATCACTAAAAAGGGTAAAATTGCCATCCTCTTTTAACACTATTTTTTTCAATAGCAGTTAGTATGCCATATAGTTCGGCAGTAAATATGGAAGATACCAGAGAGATCCTCTACAAATAATGATGAGAGAATATCTTGAGGAATGACGGATGATATTCCACTAATGGCCAGTGCAAATAGGGTTACATTTAGTACACTATCCTGGGGAGCTCCTTCTTCCTGACATTTCCTATCTGATAGAGTTTCCCCCACTCTCACTTGAAAAAACCCATGTGAAATAAATGATCGAATGAACAATGGTAGCTCTCCTCTTAATCCCAATTCACGAACGGTTTTAATTATACCATATCTCCATGCAATATCATATGCCTTTTCAAGGCAAAAAAGGACTGTTACATGGTGCTGTTTGGAAACAAAGGCTTCACAAATAGAAGACTCATGTTGTATTAATACTTCAGTCGTTGAGTGAATTTTTCGAAATCCACACTGGATAGGTGATAAAATACCATTCTTTTGCAAGTACCACATCAGTCTTGCATTGACCATCTTCTCCACGATCTTACAAAAGCAGGATGTCAATGCAATTGGTCGATAGTTTGCTGCTAAAATCTTATCCTTACCGGGTTTTTAAAAGGCTAAAATAATGGCTAGTTCCCAAACAGTTGGATAACTATGATCATGCCATATTATGTTAATAATGCTTAAAATAAATAACTTGGTATTAACAGGTACATGTTTAATCATTGCATAGGGAATTCCATCAGGTACAGGGGCTGTATCGTTAAAAGTAGCATGGGCAGAATCAAATTCTCTTTCAGTAAAAGTAGAATTGTATGACTTCCCTTCCTGTTACAAAATTTAAAATTTTCTTCTCTTCAATGTTCCTATACTAGTGACCATAGGCTGCTACACATTTGCATGATACATTAGAGAAATGATCAGCAAAGGCATTGCTAACCTCAGTTGCTCCAGTCACATACTGGCCATTCACCTTCAACACTGGTGGTGGGTTAGGGGTGAATTTACTTGCCATCTTTTTTACTATCCTCTACACAAAAGATAGTGGTGTTCTATTGTTAATGGAGGAAACAAAAGACACCCAAGACAGGCGCCTAGCCTCTTTCATGGCATAACGGAACTGTGCTCTACATTTCTTGTGCATAACTAAATTCTCCTCAGAACAGCATCTGTGCTATTGACTTAAAAGATCTTCTTGTGGCTTTGTGTAGGGCAGTTAGTTCTGATGATCACCAGGAGAATGGTTGTCCTTTGAATAACCCTGTTGCTTTGGGAACTGAATTGACTCCTGCTGAATAAAGAGTTTGATTAAGCAAATATATGGCATCATCAACACTCAAACTGTTCTGCATTCTCTTCAATTTCGCTTAGCTCACGAAGTCTACCCCAGTCCGCCTTGTCAAGAATCCATCGTAACGATCTCTATAAAGGTGGACCATTGTTGGTGTTTATAATGATTGGTGCATGATCACTAGTATCCAAATCAAATAATATCCTCCAATCGAAATCAAGAAGGCAATTAAGAGCTTACGATTGATAGGTCAATACATGACAAGGTACCTGTCTGGACATGAAAGTGTGTGGGCTCTCCTGTATTAAGTAGTCCAACATTCTCATTTCCACAATTGATGATATAATATTGCCACTCCTGTTTGCTAAAACATCACCCTATAAAGAATGTCTTCCATTCAAATCTCCAATTAAAGAAAATGTTAAGGGAGTGGTTGAATCACCTCTACTACGTTATCATATAAAATGTTATCAATTGGAGGCAAGTATAGAGAGAAAATTGTATATTTTCTCATTATATTAATTTTTACAACCACTGCCTGCAGAAGTGTACCAGTAGACAAACATTTGAGGAACTTATATGAGACTTCCACCAAGGCTCCCTACTTGGTGATCATATGGTAACCTATAACTAATATATTAGCGAGGACAAGGAGTATTTTCATCAAGTTTGCTCTCCTGTAGACATAATTATGGGGGAAAGATCATGAGTGAGGAGCTTATGTTTTTCATATTTGACCCTTAAGCCCTGACAATTCCATTGCAAAAGGGAGGAAAAAGCTATGATTTAGTTTTTGGAAGACCCCTTGGATGAAGTCTTCCCATTACCAATTTTTGATCTAACACTTGATAGATTCTGTTTTGTGTTTGTGATTTTCTTTTTGTTCCAGTTGATCGGAAACATCAACAAACTAAACATCATATATATTTGGTCATAACTTTAATGTTTCTTATGGAGGGGGGAAAGAGAGATGGAGGTCTCTCTCTTTTCCAATTAATAAGTGGTTACCTACCAGGTTTTTGTTCCTTCTCCACTACATGTGCACCTGGTAATTTGGTTTCAGGTGGAATCTCTATAAAATCAGGCAGGGACATAGTCTGAAAGAGGTAATTACTATTGTTGGTAATGGGGGACAGAGGTACAGAAATGGGCAATGCCCCAGTTTTAATATACCATGGCAAAGCCTCAGAAAGCAATATGCTTACCACGTCATAGAGCACTTCATTATTAGATGATTTATTTCTCTTCTTAGAACCATTGGCAGTGCTAGGTGGGTTTGATGTCTTCTGTGGTAAATTTCCTTTTGATTTTAAAGCCTTTGCATTGCTAGTTGATTTATTCAGTAGTCTTTTTCCATGCCCCACACTTATGTGTTTTAAACTATATATGTTGAGGGCAGCTTCTTCCAACTTATACAGTTCGCTTCTCCTGATACGCTACACATTTTCTCGTTTTTACAAACTTTAGATAGATGTCCAAATTCAAAACAATTAAAGCATTGCAATGGCTTTTGCTTGAAAGGAATTTTAATCCATTCATTTTCAATAACAACATGAAAAGGTATATCAGCATCCTGTAAAGTAAGTATAACCATTGATGTTCCAGGAACCTTATGCACTTTCCATACATTTAGTGGACACATGGAAAGTATCTCCTCCTCTGTAAATTTCTAAAGGTCCTTACTGAAGACTACTTCCCTTCCATAAAAAAAATTTAGGTGCGGTTTGATTTCTAACTCCTGGCGCGAATGTCCTTAACATTCTCTTAAGGATATCGAATGAATCAGGGGACGTATATCTTGATACGACACATAGCGATCTTCACCCCGAATAGCGTTTTCGTTTCGAGGGGGAAGAGTGGCAATTTTGGAAGAGGAGCCGTTATCAAGGTTACCCTATCTCCCATACTACTATTGAGTATCAAGATGGCGGACATTCCTAATTTTGTAGCGAATTCGCACGGTGGTGTTCTTTGTTGATCTAACTTTTTCGATTGATTCTGCGAGGATTATTATGCAATCTCCAGCTGCTTTCGCCTCTGGAAAGTTGAGTATTGATTCTTTACAATGTATATATTTTAGCTCCTGTTTCACAGTGAAATTAGAGTAATTTATTGTGCTTAGGAGCTAGGCCTGTTACCGGAGGCCCCATGGGCGCTGTTGTTCGTTAGGCATGTTATTTAGTTAGTAGAACGACATTCCCGGTCGAAATAGCATTAATTAATTATGAAAGCTATTTAGGCATTTTATACTTGTAAAGATATTTGTAGTATGCATAATGTTTCCTTTTTATTTGTAGATCGTATACGTTAGAGTTTCGGTGATTTAGGTAACCGAGATCTCGTCTTGCCTAAGTAACCTAACCTAGGCGATGTAGTATACTTTCAAACAATTCCCCGTTTACCCTCGTGTATCGTTTTATCTATTCACATGGAGATAGATATCTCCTAGAATTTTTATATAAACCGATACTCGTCTCCAGTGGAGATTTAAGGGTAATCTCTCCTTCCCTCTGAGTGTAGCCTTAGGCTACAACCCTAGTTGGTCTTGCCCTCGAGTAGACACTCAGGTTTGACTAGACTAGTGTTTTCTGTCTCTTCCCTTGGCTGCAGATAGCAGGCTTTGGGTTTACGTCAGAACCTCAGAGTTTTTAGTCTTTGCCGGCAGCCGGCCGGCAGGGTGAATAGTCATTCCCCTGACGGCTAGGCTGCCGGCATAGGAGGCTAGCCCTCCCTAGGCCGCACTTGAAGTGGTTGAAAGATGCCACCTTCTCCCTGTTGTCTAGAAGACTAGTCCTGTGCTTGCAGACCCTACGCTGAAGAATAGACATTCTTCTGCCGCCTAGGATGGCGGCGGCACTGGAACTCAGTTTCTCCCTTGTTGAGAAGAGGCGGCACTGCCGCCGTCCCCTTAACTGTATTGGCAGACCCTAGGCTGGAGAATAGATATTCTCCTGCTGCCTAGGATGGCGCCGATACTGAAAAAGTTTCTTAGGGGTGTGGTAGGACCGGCAACCTTGCCGGCTCCTTCCACACCTCATACAGGACCCTTTTCCCTCCCCCCTCTGTCCTTTAGTGATGGCCTTGCCATCGCAACTGTTTGGGCCGTTGTCCTGCAATTTCACAGATTGCCGGTGGGTTGCAGGGCTGGCTGGACTCCTATTTAACAGCTGTTGTCTGACTGCCGGCGGCCATGATAGCTGCCGGCTTCCAGCGGCCATGATAGCTGCCGGCTGCCATGATAGCTGCCGGCTGCCGGCGGCTAGGACAACTGCCGGCGGCCATGACGGCTGCCAGCGGACCATGCCGGCTGTTGGCGGCCATGACAACTGCCGGCGGCTATGCCGGCAGCCATGTCAACTGCTAGCGGCCTTACGGCTGCCGGCAGCCATGATGGCTGTTGGAGAGAAGTCTCTTCTGTCACCAAGGTTCTTCAGTCCTCCCTTGGACTGCCGGCCACAAGTACTGTTGCCGGGGTACTAGCCTGGTCGGCGGTATGCCGGCGCAGACAGGTGCTGACTCAGCTGGCGGCATGCCGACTGTACCAATTCTGCCGGGTGCTAGACTGCCGGCCATGTGCCAGCCGATCTTTGCCGGCGATGGTACTGGTGGTTGGATGGAAGCCTGAATGATGCCTTCTCTCCTTCCATTTGAACCTTCTTTCTGGGGAAAGGCAGTAAATTATATATTTACATCCTTATTTAGTATAACCATACACAGTAATAAGGCAGTCCTTCACTCCATGCTTTCTCTCTCTCTTTCAGCTATCATGCTGGCCGGGCTGTGCCAGCGGGGACTAGCTATGCCGGTTGGATTACAGTATATGTTTATACAGTAGTCAGTATATTTGCAGCATAGTATATACTGCAGATAAAAAACTATTGTAAGTATTATACTAGTAGTTATTTTCCTATATATCTTGGATATCCTTGCCCAGGTGTTTGCTGAGACCAATCCTATATTGAAAGAATAGAATTTCTTCAATATTCTGATCAGAAATCAGTTTATGTTTTACCTTAAAATATTAAATAAATTAAAGGGCTGTTGGTAGTACACTTTCTATCCTTAAAAGTTAGAACCCTTATCTTTGACCTTACCTGATCAGGAAACTCTATGGTTTTAATATTGGAAGGGAAGGCCACAACAAATGGGCTGGGTAGGATACACAAATATGTGTCTTTTATATTTCCTAGTCCAGTCGGCGTCATGCCGGTGGACCGTGCCACCAGATGCTAGCCATACCAGCAGCACACTGGCTGAACTACAATATATAATTATACAGTAGCTGGTATTTTTGCAATATAGTATATACTGCAAACAGAAAACTATAGTATAATTATACAGTAGTTAATTTCTAACATATCTTGGGTACCCTTGTGCAGGCTTCTGCTGAGACCGATCCTATATTGAAAGAATAGAATTCATTCAATACTCTGATTAGAAATCAGTTATCCTTACCCCATGGTATTAAATAATTAGAAGGGGGAGTGGCAATGTACACATTTTCTACCCCTAGGGGTTAGAACCCTTTCGTTCGAGTTGCCTTGATAAAGGAAACTCTTTATAGTTAATACTGAGGGGGGGGGGGGGGGTAACAGCAATTGCTTGCAAGGGATACACAAGTATGTGTCTCCCACAATCCCTTTCTAGCTTACTATCCTAAGCTATAATAGTTAAAAGATGACTATTACATATTGCTTATCAGGTGAGATAATCAATTGTATACTCATTCTGCTTTCCTTTCTTTACAGGAGGAACCCCAGATGAAATGTGTTGCAGTCTTCTGCAATATTAAGAGTAAGTACTTTTACAGTCATAATGCATGCAGGTTTCATGCCCCCTGCAATATTATTTCCGAATCCCTGCAATATTGGGAGCCCCAAGTTTGCAATATCTGTCAGACCTTAGTGTCCGAAAGTTTTGATAATCCCAAGTCAATGGAATCTAGGGATGCGGCTCATAAGAAACTACGCAATTGGGTAAGAGGGTTCCAGAAGATCTCTCCGGGATCATACCTACCTAACGATAGGATGCGTAGCTTCCTATTCCCGAAAGCAAGTAGGGAAATAGTGGTGCCCCAGGCACGATTCGCACCTCTCTGCGTCCAGATAGCCTTTGGGACGGAGGGTAGGAAGCCACTCCGGGAAGAAATTGACAATGTCGTGTCGGAATTGCCTCCGTCAGTGCCGGCTCTGGAGCCGTTAACCTCGACATATTCACCTTCTACCCCTCAATTAGACAAAATGGACCAGTTACTGGCCCATATGAAGGGTCTAATGGAAAAATTTCGCAAACAAGGTGAAACGGAGGAAGCGAAACTCAAGATCGAGCTCTGTGAAGCTCCACTTGTCGCCCCCCAAGGGTCATACAAGCGACCCAGAGGCCAAGACCTCCCAACATGCTCCAAAACCAATCCTTGGAGGTATGCAGAGATTATGCCAATTTTAGACGGCAAACACTACATCTCAGAGAAGATGGGAGCTATTTCTTTAGACAAAATCCAGTTTTAGCCAAGCTTTAACGCTTTCCTTAATTGCTTCATTCGACTGAAGCATGAACCAATGTCAGGAAAAGAAACGGGACCGAAGGAGGTCATGATTCTCGACCATGATAAGGCACAGGCTATCTTGTCAAGTAGCCTGAGAAAGGCGGGTTACTCGGTGTCGAAAGTATTCGCACTAAGTAACAGACACCCTATCTTTTTTGCTCCTGCTTCAATAACATTCCCCTTTACGTGGAAGGCATTTAAATCTGTTGCAAAGGCAGTGGAGGCAGGCAAACCATGTCCTGCACTCAAGGAGTGCAAGCCTCTGTCACTAGCCTTTACCCATGCAGGAGAAGGATTGGAAGGTCCACTTAACCTTTTCAGTAGGGAAACTAGACTCGGACGTCGCTGGACGACAGTTTAGCGAGAATCTCCCTAAACTTTCTGAGTTTCTCTTGTGCAAGGAACAAGAGACAAAGGAGAGACTTGCAGCCTCCCTATCACTACAGAACTGCATAGAGTTGTGTTCAACCCATCAAAGTATCCCAGACATGCTCATGGTCTTGGCCAAAATGCATATGGCCACCTTAGTAAAAGACCTATATGCCTTTATGAAGGCTAGGAGAGCCTGTAGGGAGTTCGTGTTCGCTGCCGCAACAGTGAAAGATGAAACCAGGAAGCTGATATCTTCCAACATCTGGGGTAGAGACCTCTTTCCAATCGAGGTAGTCAAAGAGGTGATTGAGAAAGCCACCACGGAGAATACGAGACTTCTCCAGAAGTGGAGCATCTCTTCAAAGAGAAAGTCTTCCACGGATGTGGGTCCCCAACCTAAAAGGAAGACGGAAAAGTCTAGATTTTTTCCTCGGTCTGTTCAACATCCCACAGTTTCTATGACCGCGGTGCCGCACGCAGGCGGTCGAGGAGGTAAACCTTCTGATCAGTCGAAGCAAAAAGATGCTTCTGGTAGGAGGGAGGT
This sequence comes from Palaemon carinicauda, assembly GCF_036898095.1. NCBI lineage: Eukaryota > Metazoa > Arthropoda > Malacostraca > Decapoda > Palaemonidae > Palaemon > Palaemon carinicauda. Next base: position 74,596,622 of record NC_090733.1, on the reverse strand, counting down.
TCCTTCAGGATCGCTTGGGTCCCAGGCCTAATCAAGATGGGACTAAGATGGAAAATAGACATGCCTCCACCATCATTTCCTCAACTCTTCCTACACTCCAACCCCGTTCTAGAAGAGTATACCTTAGAGCTCTAGAGCATACAGGTGGTAAGGAAAGTAAAGTCCATCGAATTCCAGGGAAGGCTGTTTGGTGTTCACAAGAAGGAATCAAGAAAACTCAGAGTCCTTCTGGACTTGTTGCCACTCAACGAGTTCAAATAAAACAGCAAGTTCAGGATGTTAATCCTTCTGAACATAAGGACCCTATTTCAAAAAAGGGTGTTCACAGTCTTGACAGACCTGAAAGGTGTCTATTGGCAGCTTCCAATCAGTCGCCCCCTCTCCTCCTACCTAGGATTCAAGTTACAGAGGATAGCGTATGTCTAAGAGCCATACTCATTGGACTAAACACAGTCCTAAGTATCTTCACAGAATTGGCGGACGCAGTCATGCAATAACCATGCCTAGAAACAGTAGTACCTGGACGAAAAGGCTGGTGCGGGCAGCACCCGAAGCGGCTGGTCTGCGAGCATCCAAAGTAGTAATCCAGTTCCTGGAACATCGGGGTTGCAAAATCAGCTTTAAGAAGTCTCGATTCTCTCCAGCTCAAAGGCTTCAATGGTTAAAAAAAAACATCAAAACCTGAGGTCACACTGGCTCTCCTTTCCCTTGGGGATGTAAAAGGAGATCGCAGGGTCAGTTAAGAGACTACGGTAATCAGTCAGGATTCCAAGACGGTAACAGGAAAGTTCTGAACTCTCTCCAGTTTGCAGTAGTGACAGACCCAGTGCTAAGAGCACAGCTGAAAGATGCGTTAAGAGTCTGGAGAAGATATGCATCAAACGCTCGAAGAGATCTAAAATGACCGATATCGGTCTTTCCTTGATCGCTTATCAACCAATGGTCAAAGGCCAAAAGCCTATTGAGGACTGTGCCCTTGCAACTACCTCGACTATCGAAGATCATCTGCATGGATGCCTAGTCGGAAGAATAGGGTGTTCACTCCCATCTGAGGAAAATCCAAGGGACTTGGTCATTTCTATCCAAGACCATGGTAGTCCTGTTGAGGTTGGGGAAACTCTCCACGCAGATCAGGCCTCCTCAGGCTGATCTGAGACATCGATGCGATAATGAGACGTTTGAACCGACAAGGCTCGGAAGACTTCTAAGCGCGAGGCGGGGTTTCCCTCATTGGTGCGATGGGGGAAAGTCTCACCTCACGTGATTCCCCTGAGGACGGGAAATACTCGTCCGACAGGGAAGCAGAGAAAGTCTGGGGGGGTGAAGGAGCCTGCCTCGAAGGTTTACGTGTTGTCAACTTAGCCCTTGGAGAAGCTACCACGTCCGGAACTCCTCTTTTTCTCTTCAGAGGGGTAGAGACAGCCAAGGATCTGTGCCCTAATTCAGAGAAATCAAGCTTGAACGCCTGTGCACCGAACCAAGGTTGTCGGGTGACAGACGCGCTGTCAGACACCCCCTCCGAAGGGACAGGGATTGAGGGATTCCTGGGAGGAGTTCCCAAAGGTGGGTTCGCCTGAAAAGGAATAGGGATCCTGGACCCCTCTGGATGTTTCCCCTCTGCCGCAATACGCGCTGTTATGCGTTTGCGGGGAGGAGAATGCGGCAATGGTGACCTTGCCGTGCCCATTGGTGACCTTGCCGTGCGTTGTCCAGCAGCCTCACGCACGGGAGGGTATTGACAATCGCGCGGGGGTGCATAATAGTCTAGCGCGATGGAGAATACCAGGGGTTGCGTGCGGGAGACTGCTGGTGCGCGGGAGACTGCTGGTGCGCAGGAGACTGCTGGTGCGCGGGAGACTGCTGGTGCGCATGCGGGTGCGCGGGCAACTGATGGCGTGCAGGAGCGCACACGGGAGACTGTGGGCGCACAGGTGAGCGCGCGGGAGACTGATGGCATGCGCGCGCGCGGGAGACTGATGGCATGCGCGCGCGCGCGGGAGAGTATTCGCAAATGCGTGGGCGCGTAGGATCAGAGTGTCGAACTCGCGGGCGTGCGGGCGAGAGCTCGCGCGCCCCTGAAGAAGCCGTAGGGCGAGCTCGCACAGGAGAGATATCCCTGGCGCGTGGGCGCGCAGATGAAGCCTGTGTCGCTCGTGGGCGGGCGTCAGGATGGTGGCACGCAACTGCAAGAGAGGATGGGTGAGGGCACGCGGGGCGCGCACAGGTATCCTCGTGGACGCGTGCTGGGGACTGCGCGTCTGCGCGATGGCGCGCTGGAGAAAGCTGGCGCGTAGGTGAGCGCTGGCGCGTGGGAGAAGTCAGAATAGACTTTCCCACAGCGGCCACATCCGAAGATCGTGGCTGCGCAGGAGAGACGACTGCTGTCCGAGGGCGCTGGCGCGCAGGGGATCGCTGACGTGCAGGGAAACACTAGCCTACAGGAGAGCGCTGGCGCGCAGGAGAGCACTGGCGCGTAGGAGAGCGCCTGCACGCAGGAGGTTAATGGCATGCAGTGGCGCGCTGACGCGCAGGTGAGGGATGGCGCGTGGCTGGGCGTGGGCGCGCTTCCTCAGGCAAAGCCTGCCGCGCAAGAGAACGTGGGCGCGTATGCTCTGCTTTGCTGGCATAGCGCGTGAAGGAATTATGCGCGCGTTGGCGCGTACGCCCTTGATGCCCTTTATTAGGGTTAGATGATGCCTGACGAGCGTGAACGTCAGGTTTCGTCGGCGCGTAGCGCGCATCAGCACTCAGGAATGGTGACGGCAGGTTGGCAGGTCTGACGGATGGAAGGTCGACATGTCCTTTGAAAGGACGACCTTCAACCAAAGAGGATCGCGTACGATCCGCTGAGAGGTCCAGGACCAAAGCAAGAACAGTCGGTGATCGCTGGCGAGGCTCCTCTGCGGGGGACTGCAACGAAGATGTAGAACCAAAGAGGCGCCTCCTCACCGCAGGTGAAGGAAGGCCTCTCTGGCGAAGAGGAAGGCGAGCCTTGTGACGAATACACCCTCTAGGGGTCGTGGGATCAGCAAGCTGACCTTCTGCAGTCCTCCGAAGAGGAGTCTCTGTAAGTGAACTCCCCCGAGGCGGAGAAACACCAGCAGGAGAGACTGTTGGACTTAGTTTCTCCCTCGTTGGTCGAACAGGAACGGGAGTAACTAAGCCTTCAGCTACTGTGCGGTGAGAAGAGGTAGAGGTAGTAGGAGATACCGCATTGGATACCTCTGACACCACAACGTCGACAATCGACAGAGGATCAACCTCTGTCGGAGGCGCGATTGCTTGACAGCGGCACCCAATCGGATGTAGTCAAGTAATGCTTCCTTGGAGGGCGAACCCTCGAGCCCTAAGGAAAACCAAAGCTGAAAAAGATGGGTCAGAGACAAATCCTCCCCTGGGGGGAGAGGTGGAGCTGCCTCGCTAGGGGAGGCAACCCCATCTCTCGAACCCCGAGTTCGGGAAACAGAACCACGGTCTACGCTACCACTCGACAGTCTCTCGAAAGAGACCGACCGAGTGGGAGCTTCGGAGGAGGTTTGAGGAACGGAAGAAGAGACCTTGGGTTTTTCTCCTTTCAAAAAAACCTTCGAAGGAGAAATATCCCGTTTGGACTTCTTCCGTCGCCGTGAAAACCTCTCCCACTGGGAGGTAGACCACTCCCTGCACTCACTACACTTATTATCGCTATCACACCGTTGACCTCTACAGGCAGGGCAAAGGGCGTGAGGGTCCGTCTCGACCGCCAACATGAACGTTCCAGAGGGGCGGTCGGGTAATCCAGGGCAGGTAGGCATAAAGGGATTTTGACGTAGGAAAAATCTATTTCTGGGCGAGGGACCTGTGCCGCCCAGTGAATAAGCTCCATTTAGCACTTATTCTTAGGTAATTTACTGCTAAATATACCAGAGAAAAAATGTAAAGGAGTGCTAGGTTAACTAGCTCGCTCACCTATTGGTGTCGGTATAAAATTGGGCGTATATTCCAGAGGTCCCGCACTATTTAGATTAATCCACGACAGAGAACCCCAATAGAGGAGAGCCGTTCAACCTCACTCGGTACTACTAACAATGCATCCGTTCAGAACCCAACTCCTTAGCACCCAAAGTTTGGGGACTCCAAGGGAGAGGAGCTGGGAGGGTTCACTGGGCGGCACAGGTCCCTCGCCCAGAAATAGATTTTTCCTACGTCAAAATCCCTTTTCTGGGCTCGAACCTGTGCCGCCCAGTGAATCTATACAAGAGAAAAATGTCACCAAACTTGCAAAATAAAGGAAAAAACATAAGCGTAAGAGAAATACAGGATGCTTTAATCAGAGATGAGTACCAAAAAAACCAATTATAAGGGTATCTTAAATATGAACATAAATCCAATAAGGTAGGTATAATAATGCCGTGAGTGATAATATATACAGATACTCAGGAGCATAAAATTTACAAATATAATAACAGTATTCAGGTGCGAGACCAACGAATACAATAGGGTATAAATGAGGCAGGTAAGAGGGAGAGATAAAGAATCAAGGTATTAACCTGTGAGTTACTCGGGAGTAACTACGCTCCCTGCGGCTACTGTAGAAAATTTTAGGGCTTCCAAATGTTTAAGGTAGTGTTTCTTGAACACTGACGGTGATTTCCACCCTGTATACCTGGAAAGGTCTGTAAAATTCATGTGGTGAAAGAAGTTCACCGAGGTGGCAACCGCCCTGATATCATGTGCAAGAGGAAAAGAGTCAGGGTTAGCTTGTTTAATAAAATACAAAATTTGTTGCCTGATCCCTTTAATAGTAATGGTACCGCCTTGTTCTCTAACGAATAGAGGCCCCGAGGAGTTAGAGGAGGTCCGGGATAGATAAGACCTAAGAGTAGTGACAGGGCACAGCGACGGATCTTGCGTGAGGGGAACAATTTTCCAGGAGGACCATCTGTTTTGAGGGTCTTCATTCTTAGCCAAAAAGAATTTGTTAGGAGAAAGAAGGACCTCTCCTGAAGGCAGAAAGTCAATATGACCCGGGTCTCTCGACAAGGCTGCCAATTCAGAAATTCTTGCCCCGGAAGCCAAGCTCACTAGGAAAAGTGTTTTCCTGAGAAGGGGCATGTAATCACAAGAACTGTTAATGGTATCAGAAGCCAATTTGAGTACGTCATTAAGGAACCAGGTCACCGGGGTAGGACGAGTAACCGGTTTCAGTCTGGCACAAGCTTTCGGAATTGAAGCTAACAAAGAGTCGGTTAAGTCTATGTTAAAACCCACTAGGAAGATCTTTCTCAGAGCCGATTTAATAGTGGTGATAGTATTGGCTGCCAGACCTGATTCTAATAAAGATCTAAAGAAAGTGACTGTAAGGTTCAAGTTCATACAGTTCACGTCTGAATCTATTAAAAATTTTGCCAACTTTTTAACTGCAGAGTCATACTGGCGGATGGTGGAATCCCGTTTATCCGATTCTAGGAACAAGGTGTTTTGAGGATCAATATTGGCACCATGCATAGCCGCAAACTTCATAAAGTCCATAAAGTTAGGGCGCTCTGAATGTTTGAGAAAGCGTACACAACGCGTGTTTGTACTATCTGAGACAGAACCGGATTGGGTATCGGGTGAGGGTATAGTCTCAACTCCCGCAGGAGAGGATACCAGTTGCTCTTGGGCCAGTTGGGTGCGACCAAGGCTACTTGTCCCTTGAAGGATCTCAGTTTGTCTAGAACTTTCAGCAAAAGATTCACCGGGGGAAAGAGATAAATCTTTTCCCAGTTGTCCCAATTCTGTGACATGGCGTCTGTGGCGTAAGCCTGAGGGTCTAGATTGGGAGCCACATATACTTTCAATTTGTGGTTGGATTCCGTGGCGAAGAGGTCCACTTGGAGACCGGGAACCTGAGAGAGAATCCACCGAAATGACTTTAGATCGAGTGACCATTCCGATTCTAGAGGGGAGGTCCGGGACAGGGCGTCTGCCACTACATTCCGGACTCCCGCCAGGTGGACAGCTGAAAGATGCCAACGGTTCGAGGCTGCTAGGGAGAATATGGCTACTAGAACATGGTTCAGAGGCCCTGACTTTGACCCGCCTCTGTTGAGGCAGCGGACCACCACTTCGCTGTCGAGGACCAGACGAAGGTGTTGTTTCTTGGGAAGAGCGAGACGTTTCAGGGTTAGAAGAACTGCCATGGCCTCTAGCACATTGATGTGAAAATGGCGGAACAAGGGAGTCCAAAGACCTTGAACTTTCTTGAGCTGAGAATAGCCGCCCCAACCTGATAAGGATGCGTCCGTGTGAATGATTAATTCCGGAGGCGGAAATCGAAGGGGAACTGACTTTGACAGACTGTTTGCTCTTGTCCAAGGAAGAAGTCTTTCTCGTAGAATGGGAGGAAGGCGGACTTTCCTGTCCCGGAGTTTCCGGTTCGCCCTCGAACGCCAGACACGATTGATATCTTTCAATTTTGCCTTCAGAAAAAGATCCGTCACTGAGGCAAACTGAAGGGACCCCAGAATCTTCTCTTGGAGTCGTCTGGAACTTACTTTGTCTTTGAGAAAGCGTTTGGTGTTCCTTGCAATCTCTAACCTCTTGGGTCTGGGAAGACACAGAGTATGAGATATAAGATCCCATTGCAGGCCGAGCCATTGGAACTTCGATTTTGGAAGAAGACGGGACTTCTTGAAGTTGATCTGGAAGCCTAGAGATTGAAGATAATGGATGACTTTGTGAGTGGCTTTTAGGCAATTTTGGGAGGTGTCTGACCAAATGAGCCAGTCGTCCAGATAGGCTACTACTTGAATCCCTTGATTCCTGAGTTCCTGAACAGCGACTTCTGCTAGCTTTGTGAAGATCCTTGGGGCAATGTTGAGCCCGAAAGGCATCACCTTGAAGGAGTAACTTTTGTCCCCTAAGCGAAAGCCTAGGTACGGACGGAAGTGTCTCGCTATCGGAACGTGATAGTAGGCGTCTGTAAGATCGATAGAGGTGGTGACGGCCCCACGGGGAAGTAAGGTCCGCACCTGCGAGACGGTAAGCATTCGAAACTTGTCGCATTGAATGGACAAGTTGAGAAAGGAAAGATCTAGGATCACTCTTCTCTTGTCTGAATCCTTCTTCGGGACACTGAACAGCCGACCTTGAAACTTCAGATGTTTCGTTTCTTGTATGGCGTTCTTTTGTAAAAGATCCTGGACAAATTCGACCAGGTCCGGAGTGGAATGTTGACGAAATTTGTTCGGAGGAGGAGGTCCTTGAATCCAACTCCACCCCAGTCCCTTGGAGATGATACTGAACGCCCAGGGACTGAACCTCCATTTGTTGCGGAAGGCATAGAGCCTCCCCCCTACCTGCTGCACCTCAGTATTGGTTTGAGGAGTTGCCTCCACGTCCGCCTCGGAAGTTCTTTCCTCTGCGAAAGGCTCTTCCCCTGCCTTTGTTCTGGTTAGAGCCACGGTGGTAGCCTCTACCTCTACCATAACTCTGGGAAGAGCTATGAGCCTCGTAGGACTGGTTAAAGGCAGGGGAAGTGGCGGGGGCACCAGAAAGCTGGCTCTTAGGTAGCAGAACGGTGACATAGTCATCCGAAGGAGCCCGAGAGGTGGAAGGCCGTGCAGGGACAGCAGAAGATGGAGGAAGAGGCAGCCGGAAGTTGGATGAAGCACTCTGTTGTTGCCTGAACTGGGTGGAGGTATATGGTCTAAGCTTCTTCCTACCCCGGGCTTGATAATTTGCGGGGTCATACTTGCGTTTAGGGGTCAAACCCCAACGGGCTTTAAGGCTCTGATTAACCCTAGTGGCCTCCGCCAAGACTTCCTCTACGAGATCCTCGGGGAAGAGATTTGAACCCCAACAGGAGGACCGGATGAGTTTATTAGGTTCATGCCTAATCGTCGCCTCAGCTAGAACATGCTTACGACATCTGCGTTTAGCAGTAGCGAAGTCATACAAGTCATAATATAAAGACTGTAACGTAGCCTTGTTGAGAGACTTAAAAATACTCTCCGTATCGTAAGTCAAGGCTATCGACTCCGTGGATGTGGCCAGGTTTAGAGTACGGCCCACACGTAGGCGGGAATCATATTCCTGTTTAATGAGGGATTCCGGGAGACGGGGAAGCTTCTCACTAAACAAGACTGAGGCACAGTCTGCTGCAAGCTTGCCGGAGGTAAAGGTGGTATGGACGTTGTCCCAACACTCAATACCTGAGGGAAGAAGGAGGGAGATTGGATCCACCTCTCGGATGGGAGGCAAGGGCTTCTCCTCCAGAGCATATTGAAAGGCAAGCTCTGCCACCTTATTGACGCATGGAGTCAAGGTGTTCTTGTCCATTAAGAACATCGTAAAGGAGCTTTTATAAGGCGTCAGCATGGTGTTAGTGCAGCCGATGTCATTCAAAAATCTGGCCCAAACGGATTGGGCTTGCTCCTTCGGGAAAATGACCGTCTCTTTGGGGACCTTGTCTAATCGGACCAAAGCTTCCTCGGTAAGTCTGGCATAACCATGAAATGGAAATGCCAGACCCGGAGGAAAGAATTCAAAGTCCTCTAGAGGACGAGTGCCAAGGCCCTCCAGAGTCAACATTCCGTCTGAGAACGGGGAATGAAGAGCCATCCGCCAGGGGTTGTTCTTGGCAAACGGCGGGAGCTTAGAGGCATCCGGGATGAGAGAGCTTTGGACTCTCTCCGGAGCTCCTTGCTCTAAAGCCCCAATTCTCTGACCGAAGTTATAGAACATTGTGTCCATCCTCGACTGCATCTCCGAAACCAACTTTGCCTGCATCTCCGACACGATGCGAAGCATGGCTGATTCGGAAAGGCCCGGGCTAACAGCAGGAGGGGCGGAAGGAACTCCCGGGTCGTGAGACTTAGAGGAGGAACCAGAGGTCTTTGAAGACGGGTTCGTACCATGTTTAGAGCTATGAGAAGTCTTGTGAGGCTTGCGAGCTTTGGGTAAGGTCCTTGAAGTAGACTTATCCTTAGGGGGAACCGGGTGTGAACGTTGAGACGAATCACGGTCCCCAGACAATCCAAGAAAAGAAGAGCGATCAGAAGAAGAAGAAAGAGCGGGGCTGAGGATAGGAATCTCAGCGCCGGACACACCTGCCTCACTTACCACCCTACCTGTGTCCGGCTCGTCTAGCAACATTGGTTCGACGTCCAGGTTCATGGAGGCAACATTGTCCTCCAGACCTCCGGGGGCGTCCGATGGATCTTGCTCTGGGTCGATGAGACCCGTTATAGTGGCATCAATGTGGGCAATGATGGGAGCTGCCACATGCCTAGCCACCGCAGCTGAAGACTTGGCGTTGGGGTAAACCATGGTGCAGTAGTCCTCAGATAGGACGTACGGCCGCTTAGACTTTACATTCCGGGCAAACCCACCAACCCACACCTTCAGTGTGGCCCGAGCCGCAGACTTTTGCTCCGGGGATGCCTGAAATAATAGTGGGAATTATAAAAGGAAGACTCCCAATGGTCCTTCAAGACCATAGATATCTTACTAATAGTAAATAAAATAAGAAGGCAATATAGCCAACGGGACTCACCGAGTCAGATCCAAGGGTAGTGATGAGGTCGAAGCAAATCACACAGTTATCCGGGTGCCATACCACAACGTCTTCCAGTTGAACCCCACAAGGGGCGTGAGATCGGCAGACGGAGTGGCCACAAGGCTGGTGCAGAACAGCTGCACAGGCCGGCGTCAGACAATGCACCATCTATAAAAAGAATAGTATATGAGAAACTGTAATTCTCTTAAGTAGGGGCGGGTCTGGAGGACCCGGGCCTAACATAGGTCTAACACAAGATTAGAACTTAACTGTACTATTCTTTAAGTAGGAGCGGGTCCGGAGGACCCGGGCCTAACATAGGTCTAACACAAGAATAGAGCTTAACTGTACTATTCTTTAAGTAGGGGCGGGTCCGGAGGACCCGGGCCTAACATAGGTCTAATACAAGATTAGAGCTTAACTGTACTATTCTTTAAGTAGGGGCGGGTCCGGAGGACCCGGGCCTAACATAGGTCTAACACAAGAATAGACCTTAACTGTACTATTCTTTAAGTAGGGGCGGGTCCGGAGGACCCGGGCCTAACATAGGTCTAACA